>NC_142950.1:28042488-28072488 GCF_046866305.1 Octopus bimaculoides | reverse complement strand
CAAGCGAGATACATTTTGTTTTTGAGCAAGCTGTAATAGAGAGAGAAGAGAGACATTCACCATCGCCATCTTAACAACTCCGCTGACGTAATACGGCTGCTGCTGCTACCGCTGCTATTTTCTGTCATCAACATGTGGGCGTATCGCTGTCGGTATTCAATTAAATAAAACACGAAATCAAATAATTGGGTGTGAATACGTATTTCCAGCTTCAAATTCATACAATATCCATATATATACATGCATAGAGACGCACGTACATACATATATATATATAGATATGTTCATTAATTTATTAATTCATACATACATACATACATACATACATACATGCATACATACATACATACTTATGTATATACTTATGTATATATATATATATTCTTTTATTCCTTTATTCCTCTACTTGTTTCAGTCATTTGAACCGCTAAGTTAAGGGGACGTAAACATGCCAACATCGGTTGTCAAGCGATGGTGGACACACACACATATATATATATATGTATATATATATGTATATATATATATATATATATATATATATATATATATATATATATATATATATATATATATATATATATATATATATATGTATGTATGTATGTATGTGCGCGTATATGTTTGTGTGTTTACGTCCCCGTAACTTAGCGGTTCGGCAAAAGAGACCGATAGAACAAGTACCAGGCTTTCAAACAATAAGTCCTGGAGTCGATTTGCTCGAGTATCTATATACGTACAGAATGAGAGAGAGAGAGAGAGTCACAGAGAGAGTGAGTGGAAAGTGTGAGAACCTGAGAGGTGGATAGAACGATATTGTATGAATGTATATATGGGTTTTAGTGAATGGCAGCAGTACGTGGTCAGAATTTGGTCTGCTTTCCTTGTTATGTTGTTATGCAATGATTAGATTAGTGAAGAAATGTGAAGAAAGGAGACAGAAACACATTTCATACAATTTAATTGTACACCTGGTGACAAAAACTTCGATAAAATGCAATAAATAGATGTAATAGTGACAGAAAGAAGAGGAAATAGAGATTGTGAGAAGAAAGAGTGGAAGAGAGAGAGAGAGACAGAGAGACAGAAAGAGGTGAGAGAAAATGGAATGGAGGGAGGGATAGAAAGGAAAGGAGAAATAAAGATGGGGAGCTGAGAGAGAGAGAGAGAGAGAGAGAGAGAGAAAGAGAAAGAGAGAGAGAGAGAGACAGAGAGACAGAGAGACAGAGAGAGACAGAGACAGAGTGAAAGAGTGAGAGAGAAAAGTTTTATTAAGTAGTAGACAGCAGATTTACAATTAAGCTATTGGACTGGAATTGATTTTATTGTTTTATTGTGCTGTTTTCCTGACTTGAGTCAACACACACACACACACGTATTTACGTGGCTATATGTATATATTTGCATATATATATATATATATATATATATATATATATATATATATATATACATACTGGATTGACGTATATGAAGTGAAGCAGCATAATTTTATTTCATCTAAGCGAGATATTTAATCACTCAAAGTCCACAGTCGTTCAACATGTTGACGGTGCTATGACTCTACGTCTACATGAGTTAAATAAAAGGAAGCTGTATGTATGCATATATGCATATATGCATGTATATATATATATATATATATATATATATATATATATATATATATATATATATATATATATATAAACTGTGCCAGTACTACATACTTAATGTGTGTGTATTTGTTAAACGTTTGTAGCGACGGCGTTTCGGCTAAGAGTGGCCTCTTTTATGCAAATTCGTCGCGCTAGTAGACAAAGTGTCGCAGCTATAAGTATTGAACAAACACATATATATTATGTGATATTGATAATGTTTACATTACTGAGCTACTTTTAACAGAAAATGTGAATTTTCTTCCACTTCTGCGACGCTTTTTCGCATCAGCAAATAAATTTTACGCTACCTGTATATACTTCTGGCTGGCGATTAAAATACTTTTGGAGTTTACCTCTGCACAAATACAACAAAACGCTGATCTATATTACTGTAAAATCTATGATTGACAAGTATCCAATGGATTACAGCCATATTCACTCCCAAAAGCAGCTGTAAAACTCAGTCGAGAATCTCTTCGAGGAATCAGCCATGAGTTCATCAACAGGAACCGAATGTTTACAAAAATGTCATTCTTGATTTTAGATGCAATAAATTATCCAAGGATCAAACAATGGGTAAGGTCTCTCTCTCTCGAGAGAGAGAAAAATACCTTTCCCTCACATTTCAAGTAATTAAACTACTTTTTATTAGTTTACTCAATCAAATTGTTATTACAGTGGTCTCATCTAGAATTGCTGCAACTATTTCTCTCAAGACAAATCTCAGACATTGTTTGATCCTTGGATAATTTCATTTAATCTATATTCAAGAATGACTCATTTTTGCGGACATTCGGTTCATGTTGTTGAACTCATGGTTAATTTCTTGAAGAATCTCTCGACTGAGATTTACAGGGAGTAGTTCAGTTCATGGTTCTTTTAAGCTGCCATTCCTCCTTACGCACAATGTCAATGTAAGTGCAATATTGGCAGAGGATCTGGACTGCCAAGGTTCTGCAACAGGGCAAATTGAATGAAAGCTGTATGCATAATATTCTACAGACTTACATTTGAGACTCTCGATCGTATATTACAAGGTCTGGGATAACACTAACTTCATGGCTCTGATGATTCCAGGCAAATTCTGCTAACCATCTCAAAGAGTACACCTGCTGGTGAGTTGAGAGTATGTCGCAAAGAATCCTCTATTTGGAAACGAAATGAAAAGATAAACTTTATCTTTTTTTACAGTATTGAAGTCACACTTAAAAGAAATGTTTCTGTAACCCAGTTTGCAAAAGTTTTACTTCATCTGGTGGTGGTGGTGATGGTGGTGGGTGTAATGGCCAGCTACAAGCTGCTCTGAGAATGGACGGTAATATCTAAATACCATTAAAGAAATGAGGAACAATGATCAATACAACTCAAGAAATGTTTATGAAAATTTATTCTAAATTTTGATAGAATAATAGAAACCATGAATGACTTTTTGAATGTGCATTCTAATATCAAATGTGTAAGATATTCATGCACCTCATATTCAACAGATGCAAGTCCAATCCAGATGATAGAAATAAATTTACACTGTAGTTGATGTTAACAATGCTGCCAACAATCTAACACATTTTCTCAATACTGCTCAGCATAGTACTACTCCCCGTTAGAATCTGCGACTGAAAGTAGGAGCATTCACAATGTCATAATGTTGCTTTGAAATCTGGATGCACCAAAATTCTGTAACGGCAGATGACTAGCTGTCAAAACGGCCATGCTCCATGTGATCGGGATCACCAAGGGAT
This sequence comes from Octopus bimaculoides, assembly GCF_046866305.1. Taxonomy (NCBI): domain Eukaryota; kingdom Metazoa; phylum Mollusca; class Cephalopoda; order Octopoda; family Octopodidae; genus Octopus; species Octopus bimaculoides. Next base: position 28,069,109 of record NC_142950.1, on the reverse strand, counting down.
AAGGCGTTTTTATTCCACACATTATCCCTTCATTCTCACAGATAAACCATTTCAGTTCAAATGCTTTTTGTTTCCAGCAATACTGTATTTTTCTATTATATTAAAATGTCGCACAATCGCTCTCAATTATTAGTGAATTTAACAAAGTTTTTCAGTCATTTATTAACCAAAGGGAAAGTGAAAGGAAATTGTTGAGTGTACAGCGTTTCTCTTATCACAGCATGAACGCGTTCACTAAAAATTACAAGTTTTTCAAAAATAAAGTATATTCAAACGGATAAAGTTTTGCTCAGTAAGGAGGAAAACCAACATTTGTTGCGTGGTATAATTTTTCTGCTGTGTAGCCAAATCCTATTTCGTCCGGTTAGCGCTGGACGAATGTATCGCTGTTTGCATCGCTTTTACATTTAATTTTTCCTACACAACTTTTCCCTTTACACTAATGTAACATAAGGTCATGTCTATTAATCCACTTTACGTGTTGTTTTAAAAATTCAATGCAAACCGTCGTGTTTCGGCGGTGATTTGCTTCAATTATAAGACTTGTGTTTTCCTTCAGTTGTATAGTGTTTATGTGGCTTTGTTTTTTCTTTGTTAACGATTTGTAGTATGAATATGTGAGTATTTTTGTTCAGTGAATTGTATGTGTGTGTCTGTTGCAATAATATGATGCAAGTTAATGTGTAAATTTATTGATATAGTATGAATCATATTTATTTCCAGTGGGGTTTTGAAAATGGACAGTTTATTGAATTACTGTACATTCATTTATTGGGAAATGTGGGTAGTAGATAGCTATATATTACTAATTATTACTAATTAAGGTGTGCAATATTATTTGAAGAAGAATTAATGACAATTTTAGCAAACGCACACAATTTATTCATGCCCTCACCTGAGAAAAAAAATCTCCTGAAATACTATAACGGCATAGCAACAGCAGTAAAATAACATTCGAACAGACCACGATATTTTCACAAAGCTGAAGAGTTGCATGTAAACAGTATATCCATTATTTCATTGGATATATGCCTTCAACAAAGCAACCCCTCATTATTATGATGCATTAAAAGAAAGTGCTTTTTAATGTTAAGATTAATTACACAAGAGAAATTCGCAAACTATGAAAAACAGAAAACCTAAAATCATACAGCTTAATACTTTGTTTCGTCTTAATTTGATAGCAATTACTGCTAAGCATTCATTTAAATTATTAAATAAAGGTATTTGAAAAAGTTATAAATATTATAAGACATATTGTAAAATCAAATTTCTGTTGAACATACAATTTTGCTTCCGTTTAGCGAATATCAAGTGTAAAAATTTAAAACAGCTATCTACATGCAATTATTTTTGTTCGTCCAGTTGTAATAATTCCTGAAATTGTACATTAAATAACTGATGTATGCCGAAATTGACAGTGCGTTGAGTGAAAATATTTACCGTTAACGATTAAATATCTAAGAACTGTATCAAGTTGACTGAAAATCAATCTAAATAAAGATATAATGAGAAGTTTCAAAATATGCTATTAAAGTACATCTGGTATTTAAAAATATCAATATCAGAAACTATAAAATTATTTGAAAGATATTAAAACGCACAAACGCACGAAGCCTTATAATCATAGTAATCACGGCTGTTGTCACTGTATTTCGGAAAAAAACACAAACATATTTTTCTGTAGAAACACGACTTAATTCGTTTAGAATTAATATACTTTTATAACCATAAATCGAACTTTTTGTCAAAACTTGCAGGTGTGGCGGTGTGGTGAGAAGTTAGCTTCTGAACAGATGGTTCCGGGTTCAATCCCAACAAACAGCCATGGGACTCGAACCCGTAGCCCCAAGACTCCGGCTGAGTGTTTTATCATTAAGCTAAACTGTCCGTTGAGAAATTCATCAGCGGATGTTTGTTTATATTTATACACACACGCGTATGTAAGTATATATATATATATATATATATATATATATATATATATATGTATATATATATATATATATATATATATATATATATATATAAATATATATATATATATATATATATAAATATATATATATATATATGTATATATATATACACACATACGCAAGCATACACGCATATATATATATATATATATATATATATATATATATATATATATATATACATATACATATAAATAAATGTATATATATATATATAGATACATGCATATATGCATGTATGTATCCATGTGTGTGTCTTTGTGTTTGTGTTTGTCCCGAATCACCGATTCACTACCGGTGCTAGTTTGTTTACATCCCTGTAACTTAGCAGCTTAGCAAAACGAAAACCGATAGAAAGAGTACCAGGTTTAAAAAACAAAACAAAACAATAAGTACTGGGATCGATTCGTTCGACTAAAACTCGTAAAGGCGGTGCCCCAGCCTAGCCGCAGTCCAATAACGAAACAAGTAAAAGATAAAAGATATTTTAAAATGTCTAACAGCCGATCACTGAGCAGTTTTGCGCCATATATTTAGACGAACTAAACAAATTTGTGATATTTTCTGTTGTTAACGTGTATTGCATATTCAAAGTTTTATTTTGTGCATAATATAAAAGATCGTTTGATCTATTTCTTTTATTGCCTGGGAATCAGAAAAACATTTCAGTCACAATTGTGGAAATTTCAACTAAATATCAATTTTATAATATTATTTTATTTTATTGCATTTAGTTCCTTTTCGTTGGTTCATTTCGCATTGTTCTCTCTCACTCTTTCTCTTTCTTTCTTTCTTTCTCTCTCTCTATCTATATCTATCTCTCTGTCTATGTATATATATATATATATATATATATACATGCATTCATATACGTATATGTATGTATATATATATATAATATATATATATATGTGTGTGTGTGTGTGTGTGTGTGTGTGTGTGTGTGTGTGTGTGTGTGAGCGCATAAGCGCATCTATGGGCGGATGTATGTACGCCTTCATAAAATATATGTGTCTATTTGTGTATGTATCTTTGTATATATTGCTCGAACACAGGTACACATAATACATATATATGTGTGTGTGTGTGTGTGTATGTGTGTGTGTGTGTGAGTGTATGTGCGAGTGTGTATATACATGTATATATCTATATATAAAGCCATCATATGCGCTTGTGGATGTATGTGGGCTTATGTTTATACGAGTGTGTGCGATTATGTGTGGTGTAAGCCGAGAAATTCAACTTAAGCAATATGCGGTTATGTGGCATGAGAAACATAAACGTTCAAACGAAATAACAGCCGTATGAGAAGTAGTTAGGACGTGCTGGCAGATCATAAACATACCGATACATCTTAAATTACAGACAAAGAGTTAGATACAGGTGGTGATCTTTGTTGTGGTGAGAGTGTTGGTGGAAGGGTTTGATTACTTCCAGTTTGTGTTAGTCAGTCGATGATCTATTCTTGGAAATATTTTGAGGTTCCAAATTTACTTTCACCGACATGTAGCAGGGTACAGAAAATGGACAAAATGTGGCGGCAGAATCGTTAGCACTTCGGACAAAATGCTTAGCGGCATTTCGCTCGTTTTCATGTTCTGTGTTCAAAGGCGGTGAGCTGGTAGAATCGTTAGTGCGCCGGGCAAAATGCTTAGCGGCATTTCGTCTGTTTTGACGTTCTGAGTTCAAATTCCGCCGAGATCGACTGTACCAGTTGAACACTGGGATCCATATAATCGACTCATCCCACTCTCCCGAAATCGCTGCCCTTGTGGCAAAATTATTATTATTATTATTATTATTATTATTATTATTATTATTATTATTATTATTATTATTATTATTCGAGATTTGGTCGTTTCAGGTAAATTTCTTCTGCATCACCTGCTGCACCTCCGTGCCGCTGGGATGTGTGGAGCATTGTGCGCTCTTTTTAGTCACTGGGAATTTGCAAACTCTTCTCCTTATTGTATTGCGTCAGTTCCATTCTTTTGTAGGGGGTGGAGCAGTCTTTTGTTGTATAAGTGGTATATTGTGCGTTGTGTGTTTTATGCGTTGGATATGCAACCTGCTAGTGGTAGTTTATGTTATTGGATTTATTGTTGTTGTTATTATTATTATTATTATTATCATTATTATTATTATGCTTTGCCTTTCGTTTTAATTTGTACGAGCTGCCCCCTCTCTTTCAAGGTCAAGGACTGTAAGTTCTTGCCTCGAAAGATGTAAAAAGATGCAAACAGGTGAGATGCCAAGTAATTGTAAAACTGATACACGCTCAGACACACACACACACACACACACACACACACACATACACACACAAACACAAATATTCGTTATAATAAAACTAAAAAAAAACACTATTGTATTTACACGGAATGGAAATTACGTAAGAATCGTGAGGTACACATAGGAATGATCTTTTCCAATTCGCCTTTTTACTTCTTGTTCTTCTTCTTGTTCTACTTCTTGTTCTTCTTCTTCTTCTTCTTCTTCTTGTCTTTCTTGTTCTTGTTCTTCTTCTTCTTCTTCTTCCACTTCTTCCACTTCTTCCTCTTCTCACCCTCCCCTCTTCTTCCTCCTCTTCTGCTGTTTCCTTCTCTCCCTTCCCTCCCACCTCTTCGTCCTATTCCCCAGCTTTCCTGCTCTTCTTCTTCTTCTTCTTCTTCCCTTTCTCTCCTCCTCCTCCTCGTCCTTCTTCCCTTTCTCGTCTCCTCCCCTCCCCTCCTTCTTCCTCTTCTTCTTCTTCATCATCATCATCATCATCATCATCATTTTTTTTTATTATTGCTGTTATTGTTGCTATCGTCATCATCATCATCTTTTTCCTCATTATTATTATTATTATTATTATTATTATTATTATTATTATTATTTTATTTTTTTTTTTTAAACTAAGCAGTGATTTTTTTTTTGTTTCTTTTTCCCCTTTTCTACAAATAATCATCGATTTTTCGCTCCAGCAATATTTTCTCTGTTCTGCTGAATAACTGAGATTTGAGATACAAGATACATAGGTCTGCTTATTAGTTTCCTATGCTCTGCTGCTTTCTCTTTTGTGAATTGCGTGATGTTTCTTTTCTTCACATGTGTTTGTTTAGACTCTCAGAATCCATCATAAAATTTTGAAACGTAAGTTTTCAATGACTATAAAAGAACGTGTTTATATGAAGTCAAGAAATATTTCTGGAAAGCCGACGGGTATGTCAGTCGAAACATTTATTTCTATCAGCTTTTGCATATTCGCACGTAGAATATTCTGTCGAAATATCTTTTAAATACATAAAACTCTTGTGATATTGGTTTTTGTTCTTGTCCTTACAACACTAGACTCAATATTTGAATACACGTATGTTAAGTGTAACGATGGTAGTGGAAAAGAACATACATACACGCATACATACACACATAAATACATGTATCATATGAAGGTACTGTGAATAAAGATAGAGTGACCCGAGAATATCACACCAAGCTTAGGAAAATATGGCAGTCGGAACTCTCTTTTTGCAACACAATGCATTTGCAGTACCAGTGCTGATCCCAACATTTGGGATACTTGATTGGTCTGCAGAGAAAATCCACTCCATAGATATCAAAACCCGCAAAATCCTGACAACAACTGGGAACTTCCACTGAAACAGTGATGTTGACAGGCTCTACCTAAGAAGAAATAAAGGTGGTAGAGGCCTGAGATCAGTGCAGACGGCCTTCGTATGCCGTATGGTATTACTCAGGCAGCACCTGCTGAACAACAGCAGCAAAACTAAATATATAAATGCAGTGCTGAAAAGTGAAGTGAGCAAAATTGTACGAGTTGGCAGTAAAGTACTCTCTTCCTGATAATCTCCTGTACAGCCTCAAAACAGCTGGGCTGTCTTCCTCAGAGAGGACCTGGATAGAAAGCACTCAGCATACAAAAAAAGGCTATTCATGGGTATGTTTCAACTGAAAGTCTGCTACATTAAAAACTCACGAACTTGTCTGGGAATGTATTTTGATCTCCATAAGTATCGCCCTTTCTTACCTAATAAAAATATAGCAACAGAGGATCAAAATGATCTCACAAATTCGACCTACTTAGAGAATATATTATTGTTGTTGTTAAGTCCCAGGTCATCCTTAATCGATAAACCTATAACTGAAGGCGCTTTAGCAGTGCCATTCTCGTTTATTTTTGCTGAATGGTACTCCACCGGTTACGACGATGAGGGTTCTAGATGATCCGATCAACGAAACAAGTTGCTCTTGAAATTAACAAGCAAGTGGCTCAGCGCTCCACAGACACGTATACCCTTAACCGTAGTTCTCAGGGTGATTCAGCGAAACACAGACTGTAACAAGGCTGGCCTTTTGAATAACAGGCACTACACATTTTTTCCTGTTAGTGGTGTGGATCAACGTGAAATAAAAACACAAAAGGGTTTTGCTCAAGAACACAACGTTCTACCAACCACTGAGCCAATTAAATGCGTGATAAGAGGGAGATTTGGCTGTTATGTAAAACAGATGGAATGAATACAGGGACGGTCCCCCTCTCTCTCTCTTTTGGTGAAGGTTGGTAGGTCGCATAGCAGGCTGCTTTGCAGTTAGCAGATGAGGAGAACGAAACAATGAGCGATGTCGATCATAATACGCCGGTTAGCTATTCAGGTGTGCATCTCAGGTATTTCAACATTTACCAACATATCTCAGGGGAACATTCTATCCGCATGTTTATTTGTGTGTTTGTTCGCGTGTGTTTATGTCAGTTGCGAAGGAAGACAACAGAAAAGAAGCGAGAGGATGAGAAGATGATTTAGAAAAAAAAAATATACAAAAGAAAAAAATCAAAATCAAAAACAAAAAAATACAAAGAGAGGGAGAGCAAAAAGGGAAATGAGAGAGGGAGAGAGAAAGGGAAAGAGAGAGTGAGAGAATGTGTGGTTTCACAAAATATGTGTCTGACAGCATGTCTATGTGTGGCAGGGGCACATGTGAGTGTATGTGCACACACACACACACACACACACACACACACACACACACACACACACACACACTCAAGCACACATGTATGTATATCTTTTCATACACGAATACACACACATACGTGTATACACACACACACACACACATATATATATATACTTTCATACATGCATACACACACACACACACATATATACATACTTTTATACATGCATACACACACATGTATGCATACTTACGTAGATGCATATACACACGCACATGTGTACATACTTTCATATATGCATACAGACACGCGCGCGCACCCACATATATATACATAATTATACATATATACATAGGTAGACATAGGTACATGTATGCACACGCATAAATAGATGTCCTCCCAAGGGCGGAAGAGGTATAGTATGAGGTAGCTTTTATCTTTTATCTTTCTCTTGTTTCAGTCATAGGGTTGCGGCCATGCTGGAGCACTGTCTTCAATGATTTATTCGAAACAAATCAAACCCAGTATGTATTATTTTAAGTATGGTACTCATTCAATCGGCTTCTTTTGCAGAAACAGCTAGGTTGGGTGAACAAGCACACACACACACACACACACACACACACACACACACACACAAACACAACAATGTGCATATACGACGGGCTTCCACACAGTTTCTGTCTACCGAATTCACTCACAAGGCATTTGTCGGCCCAGGTCTGTAGTGGAAGACACTTTGCCCAAAGTGCCGCAGAGTGGGTCTGAACTCGAAACCACGGGGTTGTAAAGCGAGCTTCTTATCACACAGCCATAAAACAGCAGCCAATAGAAATTTGCAGTGTGCGGGTGACGTGTGTGTGTGTGTGTGTGTGTGTGTGTGTGTGTGTGTGTGTGTTAGATCCTTTCTAGCTCATCCCGAAAACAGATAAACATGTGTAAGCATTCTAATATAAGTGAGACGATATACTGAATCAGAGATCAAAAACACAAAGACGCTAGCCACCATTTCTGGCTGTTGGCTGAAGATAGGAACCGGCTACGTAGTAGAATAATTGAACTGCGCAACAGCTGATATAACCACACCAAGCAAGACCTCACCGGCTTGAATAAACTACTACGATGCAAAATATTTCAAGGTTAGTGAATGCATTCATAATCTGGAAAGAAAAAATATATAATTTAAATTCGTTGATAGTAAGAATATTGTTCATGAACTGAGCTGAACTGATGATATGGAAAACTTGCGAATCTTTGCAGATGCTGGTAAATAAATGTAAATACAGAATCTTTATCTTTTATTTGTTTCAATTACTAGACAGCGGCCATGCTGGGGCTTCAGCTTGAAAAGTTTTTAACCGAACGAACCGACCCCATTACATTGCTTTTAAAACCTGATATTTATTCTATCAGTCACTTGAGCTGAATCCCTAAGTTGCAGGGACGTAAACACGCCAACACCGACTTGTTCGGTCATAAAGGTCTAGCTGCTTCTGATTGACGAGACACAAGGTGTAGGAGTGGTTGTGTGGTAAGAAGCTTGCTTCCCGACCACATGGTTCCGGGTTCATTCCCCACTGCATAACACCTTGGTAAAGTATAGCCCTCGGCCAACCAAAGCCTTGTGACTGGATTTGGTGGATGGAAACTGAAAGCTCGTCACACACACACACACACACACACACACACACACACACACACACACGCACACATACACACACACACACGCACACACACATACATATGCATATATATATACATATACATGCATATATATATATATATATATATATATATATATATATATATATATATATATATATATATATATATGCATATACATGCATATATATATATATATATATATATATATATATATATATATGTATATACATACATATATATATATACATATATATGTGTAAATACCTACATATATATATGTGTGGCTTAGTTACTTGGTAGAATAATTCTTTCTACTTTAGGCAAAAGAAACCTCATCACATTTTGGAGAAGGGTGTTAATCGATTACATCGACTCCGGTGCTTAACTGGTACTTATTTTATCGATGAGAATCTGTTCGACACCGTTTCAGATTTTTTTCCTCTTCGTCACCGCATCAGTTCTTCGCATTCTGGCACTCTGTGTACAATTTGTACATAACATTTAAACATGCTATGAGCCTGCAGCTTTTGACTGCAAGCGTCTCTTAGGCTTGAATGTCGTTCCTGCAACTGTCAGATATGACACATCGAAGTCAGCATTCTTTGATATCTTTTCTTAAGGCCGACGCCAATATCTCTCCTTATCAAATGTTAGCTCCCTGTATCAATAATGTCAACTTCGGCGCTAAGAATTTTGTCCAGAGTCGTGACGATTCTGTAAGCTCGCTGCCTTAAGTGGTAGAATAATTCTACTGCTCAAAATATATTGAATTCATCTTTACCAAGTAAAACATGGAGAGTTCAAATCCTCAGTAACTATTTTACCCCCCCCCCCCCCCCACACACACACACACTTTAGACATACACACACAAACACACACATTTACTTATGGATCAAAACTGTACGAAACAGTGTTTCAGGTGAAAGAATAACAAACAAGGTGTATTAGCTTAACGCTTGTAAAATTTGAAATCTTCGACGTTTCGAGCCTACGCTCTTCTACAGAAAGGAACGAGGAGAGAAAACAAACAGAGAGAGAGAGAAGGGGGGGGGAACGGAGAGAGAACAGAAACGTGTCTGGATTAATGGTTGTAAATGTTGAATATATTATATATATACACACACACACACATGTTTGAATATTACTTGAAAACAGCTCAAGGCCATAGAGAAAAACATGCAGGTGAAGTAAATTTTTCTCTCCTCTATTTATCCTACCATGTAGCCTTGATAGTTCCTCAGCAAGGTTTTATCTGAAAGTATAACAGATAAATTGGAATATTCCAGTAGATAACTTTATTCTCCTTGTACATATAGTTAGCTTCAGTTCTTATCGATAGCTGTGTGGATCATATTGTACCAGTCTCTTAATGGCACCACCTGTAGCAGTCAGAACCTTGGCAAAGCGTAGGATTCTGATATCCACGAATAAGAAGCTGATCAAACATCCTTTTTATTGTCTAGGTTTAACTTCTTTGATAAAAATGTTTTATTCTCTTTTGATGAGAATCTCTTCGGCGCCTCTTCAGATTATTTTCCTCTTCAATAGTCACCGCAACAATGTTTCGAATTCAGGTACTGTGAGTACAATTTATGTATAACATTCAAGCATGCTATGCGTCTGTAGCCTTTGGTTGCAAGCGTCTCTTGGTTCTTAGGCTTCGGTGTCATTCCTGCAACTGTCAATATGGCACATCGGGGTCAGCATTCTTTGCTGTTTCTTTGGTTAGCGTCAGTATTCATCCTTTTCAAATGAGGGCTTCCTATACCAATAACCAACTAAAAGATTTCTCCTTGGTGGCTTTCTGTTCTGTAGTTATGCAGCAACTGCCCAAATAGTTTCACTGATGATGTCACGTTTTATGAAAGACGTTTGCGCCGTCCTCACACCGTTCATTTAACTACATTACATTCCTCCTCCAAAAGAGAAGAGCGTTTACAAGATTGAATGATCTTTCAGACGTGAGGATTCAATGCAGACTTACGGGTGATCGTCCTACGTTCTCGTAATTTCTTATAACAAAGGCAGCGAACTAGCAGAATCGTTGGCACATCGGACAAAATGCTTAGCGACATTTCTTCTGTCCTTACGTTCTGAGTTCAAATCTCGCAGAGTGTAGATATTGGCCAACTCTGCCGCCTTGATTTATACTCTACTGGTGATAAAAGCCATTACATTCAGAAATTAAGTGGGCCACTGTTTCAATCTCAACGTTGGACAATCCGTGCTTTGGATCAACTCCATTTTTCATTAAGTTGGCAAAATCGTTAGCGCACCGGACAAAATGTTTAGCGACATTTCTTCTGGTTTTATGTTTTGAATTCAAATTCCACCGATGCCAACTCTGTTTTTTATCCTTTCGGGGGTCAATAAAATAAACACTAATTGAACACCGGAGTTGTAATCTACTAGTCCCCTCCCCCAAATTTCAGGCCTTGTGCCTATAATAGCAAGTATTTCTTATAACAAAGCTTTTGATATACCACTCGTAGTTCGTGTTTGAGGTCGATGAATTTATTTGTGAGTGCTTCACATTGGCAGATCTCGTAAATTTTAGACACTCTATCATAAAGACGTAATTGTGGCTCATGCATTCATTATTCACTTTCCATCTGATGAAAGTATCCAGTTATTCAATGTTTTTTTTTATTATTTTTACATAGATTATTTTGTGAGGCGGAATGGAGGGTGGAAGCTGCAATCTATTTTGGTTGTGTTTTATTTTCATCGATCTCTCTTACTCCTATCTGGTGGCGAATGGTAATTGCAGCATTATATCATAGGTCATTCAATGTTCTAAAGCTGATATTTATTTCAATTTATACTAGGTGTTCTTTAGCAACTTGATCGATTGCGGACATTATGAAGTCAGTAGGTTTTTCAATCGACTCATGTCATAATAATCTTTCTTTCATTCAGCGGTTTTGTTGGAGTAAACAGAAATGTCCTCCTTAAATCTTGCAGTAAGTGTGTTTCGACCATACTCTGCTTTCTGTTTGTTCTTGTTCGTGTCCGTGTAATAGCAGCAGTTCTATCTCTGTGTTACTGTCCCCCATTTTTGTTCTGGCAGTGGTTGATATCTTTTAATAATTTCTCGAGAGTAGAATCTATTGATTGACTGACGTTCACTATTTGCTGTGCATTTCTGACGGTTGATTTTTGCCAGGTAGGAGAGATATTCATTTTTCCAATAAAGGTTGAGGCATGGCTGTGTGGTTAAGAAGCTTGTTTCGCAACCACATATTCTCGGGTTCATTCCCACCACAAGGCATCTCGAGTCTTCTACTATAGCCCTGGGCCAAATAATGCTCTGTAAGCGGATTTGGTGCATGGAAACTGAAAGAAGCCTGATACACATACATTCACACACACATACACACACACACACACACACACCTATATATATATATATATATATACACACACACATACATAGATATATATATATATATATATATATATATGATTAATCGCTGACCAAACACCATTCAATTTTTTTTCTCCGTGTCTTTCTCCTTGTTTTTCTCCGTATTCTTTCTGTTGAAGAGCGTAGCTCGAAACGTTAAAGACTTTCTGTATTCCCGAGCGTCAAACTAATACATTCTTTTGTTGTTTACACCACTTGTCCTCGTCTGTTGTTTTTTTTCGTACATTCTCCCATATATATATATATATATATATATATATATATATATATATATATATATGTCTGTGTATGTGTGTATGTGTGCATATATGTACGAGGACTGATCAATAAGTATCCAGACTATTGCTGTAGTAACGAAGCTAAAGTACTCAGAGTGAGGCCACTTGGCAAAGATTGACCTTGGACTCTGTTGTGCATGTGCACTAAGTTTCAACGTTCTATCTTACTTCCGCTATTTAGAGCAGTGCTTGGAAGGAACATGTGTGACGTGTGATCGCCGCATTGACCATCACAGAGAAAATTGTCACGGCGATACCTGCTCAGAGGCTTACGCAAAGTTGCAGAAAGTGTATGGAGAGGAGTGTATGAGGCGCACACAAGTGTACGAGTGGTCCAGACATTCCCAAGATGGCCGAAAAAATGTCGATAGTGTCGAACGTTCCTGGAGACACACAACCAGTAGAAATGAGAAAAACATCGCAGATGTGCGTGCAGCTGTGAGGGGAAATCGTCGAATCACCATCCGTGAGTTATCAGAGGATGTGCATAGTTCAGTTCAGTTTATCATTACTGAAGATTTGGGTATGAGACGCATGTCTGCCATGTTTGTGCCAAAACTGCTTTCAGCTGACCTTGGGATTACAAGAGCGTTACTGTCTCTCTTGTTCTCCAGGTACTTTGTGGCAATCTCCTGTTCCTGTATTGCAAACCCGTAGCCTTCAAAGTGTGATGTGATGCAGAAGTCTTATGTCCAAGAAAGCCTGCGCTTCATGTCAATTCTACTGTCTTCTTGCATTATCCAGTTTATTTCAAGATGTCTTGCCGATCTAACCTAGATCCAAAGTTCCTTCATTGGAATTTCAACATCAACAAGGTATTTTTGTATATATGTATGTATGTATGTATGTATGAGTGTATGTATGTATGTATGTATGTATGTATGCATGCATGCATATATGTATGTATGTATGTATGTATGTATGAATGTATCTATGTGTGCATGTATGTATGTATGTATGCATATGTGTGTGCATGTGTATTGTGCTTTTCTGTTTGTATATGTTTTCCTACCACTTGACAACCGGTGTTGTTCTGTTTACGTCCTTGTAAAAGAGACTACTAGAATAAGTGCCAGGCATTGTTTTCTAAATAATTTTTGGGGTCAATTTGTTCAACTATTGTTCTTCAAGGCAACGCTCCAGCATGGCCGCTTTCGTAGGTGAGAGATAAAGGTGATTTACTCACACTAATGCTCAACACTAAATTCTGAATAGAATAATTTTCATTCTAGAAGCTCTTTATCTAATTTATGCAATTAACCAAGGATTTTCTCTGGATTTTTTAAAGAAATGATAGAACCTTGATTTAGTTCCAAAAGTCCCTTAGAAATTCTATTGGCGATCCAATAACCTGTAATAGCCGTCTCCAGGATCTGTTTTGTGATGCGTGTCAAGCAAGAACAGCCATTTTCGAGTAACGACTGCGTGAAACATTGTTCATCACCTGGCGGGCCGCACTACTGAACAAATTGAACACAATTTTCCGTTAAGTGTACCATTTAGAAAGTCCCACGGGCTGCGCGTTGCCCATGACTAGTGTATAATTTAGTAAACCACGTGTTACTTATCAGCTTGTCCGTTTCATTACTGTGAAGATGCTCTCTTAGAAGTCGCTACTTTGCATTAATTCAAAGAAAATAAGCTAGATCGTTTGTTTTGTTCTTTTTTTTTCTTTTTACCAATCGAGGTTGTGTTAATGGTGTAAAGTATTAGAGGGATAGTATTCATTTACGTGATAAGACGAATAATTCCCTATAGCCGATGCAACATGAATTCGACACCCATAATTCTGTATGTATATATTTATGTAGACATTATATATATATATATATATATATATATATATATATATATATATATATATATATATATATACATATATACATATATATATATTTGTATATATATGTATATGAATATATATATATATATATATATATATATATATATATATATATATATATATATATATATATATATATATATATATGTATATATATATATATATATATATACATATATACATATATATATATTTGTATATATATGTATATGAATATATATATATATATATATATATATATATATATATATATATATATATATATATATATTTATATATATATATATACATATATATATATATATATATATATGAAATTAGCTGTGTCTGTCTAAATGAACCAAGCGGACTGTACTAAATGAGAGATGTTAGTGGAGGGAAGTGTGTATATAATAAGGTACTCTTAGTTCTATTAACATTGTATAGCAAGTGAAAATATTGATCAATAGCCAACATTATTCTGATTGTATTCCGGTATATATATATAATATATTGAACATGTATAGTGAGTAGCCATTATGATACAGCTATTGATTACATCATCTCATTAACTTCGTTATCGATTTTTGATAGTTGCCCTTTTTCTTTTCTCTAAGACTACAAAAGGCAAACAACTTTTATTTTTATTTATTTATTTATTTATTTTATACTAAACAGGTAGGTGAATGGAATGTATGTAATTCATACCTTTATGTAAGGGCCATTTCGCTGTTGTTTAAACGAAGACGAAGGGAAATAGTGGCTACAAAATCGTTGTAGTCTCCCCTCCTTTTAGACGTGACCTGAGCGTACTCAATATCCGCAGGTCAGCATTCACAGGAAATAACATAGACAGGCAGGTTAACTGAGGTCTGGTCTAAATGTTTGTTAAACTCACCGAACATCCCAATATCAAATGTTGTTACGATTGTTAATTGATTAGCGGTAGACCAACCTTGATTCAGTAAATTAATGATTAAATGTATTCCTGATGTGTTCATTCCCTCCCTTGTTTTCAGGCACTATGCAACCTGGACTGCATTATCTAAAGTCTTCTGCTCTTTTTTGAAATGTCAGAAGGTGATTTGTGAGAACTATTGGCTGCTGTATCTAACAGGTTGAAAAAGCGAGACCTAGCAGTTTAAGAGGGTAGAGTGTGAGTTGAGAGAGAGCTATTGACTGTTATTTCTTGCAGATTGATCAACTGGTACTGAGAAGTTAAAGAATGTTGAGTGTGATTTGTGAGATTGTTCGGCTTCTGTTTCTAGAAGGTTGAACAAGCGTGACCGAACCGTTTAAGAAGGGAGAACTTTTGTCAGCTTTTCTATTAGGTTGAACAACCAGGATCGACTAGTTTCTTTGGACTGCGATACCACGTTCAAAGCTTTGCAATGCGGTGCTCCAGTATGGCTGCAGCCTAATGACTCAAACAAGCTAAAGTCTAAAAGAATAAACTGATCAATGACGCCTTTGAAATACATATTTATTCTGCAAAGAATACTAAGAAAATGTTATCTGATTATTTTACCATATTCTAGTGTGGCACTAACTATGGTAACTAGGTCTGGTGATTAATCATTGCAATTCCAAAAATAGATATTTTCTGTTATCAAAGAATAGTTTTGTATGAGTAAGAATTTGCAAAAACTGCCACGGCAGTGTGGTCAAAAAACACGCCTAGCAACCACGTGGTTTGGGGTTCAATTCCACAGCGTGGCACTTTGGATAATTGATTTCTATTTTGGCCCTGGGATGACCGATTCTTTGTTTTATATATGTCTCCTCATGCATGTAATTGCATATCTAGACATGCTCATATATATATTTAAATGATAAACTTTTGGAAAGTTTTACAGATTTTTACAGTTCCAGTGATAGCTTGGATATGGCGTCAAGTCATCTTTCTCCTTTCTTGTTTTTGAGAAACCACATTTCTCAAGTTTGTTATTTAGGCAATGTGCTACATATCTTAGTGCACCTATCTGTATGTATGTATGTATGTATGTATATATATATATATATATATATATATATATATATAAAATATATATATATATATATAAAATATATATATATATATATATATATATATATATATATGTATGTATGTATGTATATATACACACACACACACATCTTTAATGTTTAATCTTTGGCTTGTAAAACTTCAGCACGACCTTTCTTTCGTCTTTCCTCTCTTTCTCTTTTCCTTTTTTTTTTCTCTCATTTTTATTCAACTTACGTCCTATTACAAATTACATTTTCCTCTATGCTATCTCTACATATATATATTTCTTTTTTTTTTTTCGATTTACCATTTTAAAAAAAAATTTATTTTACCATTTATTGTACAATTTCCTTAACAACCTTATGTCTTCCCTGTTCTCTAGTTCCGTTTCAGCCCCGACTTAGCCAGGATTCTGTTATTGTTTTCTGTGACCTTGGAACGTTGATGCTATCTACACACGCACGTTCACACACACACACACACACACACACACACACACACACACACACACACACACACACACACACACACATACACACACACAAAGAAACATGCAGAGATACGCAGACATCGCATAGCCTAAAGATGCAAAAGCGTAGACATTGTGTAATAATTACATTATCCACAGTAGTTAATTTGATTCCAGTTCGATACCTCTCAGTAAAAGACTGATAATATCGAACAGCCAGTGGCGTGGAATTTACCGGATTCCTTCAGACTCATCCTTAATTTCGCCAGAATATTAATATCCATTCAACTGAGAATGGATATTATGGATATACAGTCTAAATCCTATTATAACTTATCCATGCAAGATTATAGTATATCATACCATATCAAATCACACCAGACAACACTAAAACCATGGCATAGCACATTACATCAGAACATGGAATATCATATAACACCATATACTGTATGTATATGTATATATATATATATATACATATATATATGTATGTATATATATATATAAATATATATATATATATATATATATATATATATACATATATATATATATATATATATATATATATATATATATATATTTATGTATATGTATATATACATATATATATACATGTATGTATATATATATATATATATATATATATATATATATATATATATATATATATATATATATATATATATACATATATATATATACAAATATATATGTATGTATTGTTTTATATATATTTATGTATATGTATATATATATATATATATACATACATATATATATATATATATATATATATATATATATATATATATATATATATATATATGCATGTGCTATATTTGTGCTAAAACTGCTTTCAGCTGACCAAAATGATATTGAAGTTTCAGTTGCACAAGGCCTCTGACCAGGTATCACCAAGGTTTTGGCAACATTTGATGCAGATTCTCTGCTCACCTTTCTCTGACATGGCCAATGCGACGATCACATGCTACAGAGCTTCCTTCCAAACACTGCTGCAAACAGCGGAAGTGAGCTAGAACGTTAAAACCTAATATGCATGCAGAGCAGAGTTCAAAGTCAATTTGTGCCAAGCGGCTTCACTCTACGTACTTTAGCTTCGTTAATATGGTAACAATCCGGATACTTATTGACCAGGCCATGTACATATATGTATGTGTGCGTGTGCGTGCGTGTGTGTGTGTATCAATCAAATTTACGGCGGTCTCGGTGTCACACTGGGATTCTTGTATCCTCTTTCATTATATATATATATATATATATATATATATATATATATATATATATATGTATACACACACACATACATATATATATATATATATATATATATATATATATATATATATATATACATGCATTTATGTCTGCAGCTAAATATATCTCTACGTATCTCTCTCTCACTCTCTCTCTCTCAGTATATATATATATATATATATATATATATATATATATATATATATATATATATATATATACATATATATGTAATATGAAGGTATGTATACCATGTCATACCACACCAGATCAGCAGACCAGTAATTGAAGTAATTTTAAGCCATCACCCTCTTCTCTTGTATTTAGGTATAGTCTCTCTAGGAATACATTATTCAATGTGTCCTTTGTTGTTAATGTTGCTGACAGACCGACCATGTCAGGATTCTGTTCATTAGCAGCAGTTGCTTTTGCATTTGTCTTTTAGTTTGTCTTAACATGAAGAAATTGAGTTATAAATGGTGCTAAAACTACTCGAGACATACATCAAAATAAAAAAAGAAACATTAGTGAAGGAAGCAGCTTTTATACCGAAAGGCAATATTGATATCCAACTTAACGTGGGTTTATTGTGAGAATTCTGATTACTGCTGTATTCACCCTGAGAGATCCTCTCGTATACGTATACAGCGCTAAGAGCGCAGACATAATTCGTATCAGACGATAAACATATATTATAAACGCTGGATGTGATTACGTTTCTTCTACTCGGATGTAAGTGAAACATAAGCGGGTTAATCTTCAACCGGAAAACATATAAAATATTTTCACTTGAACTAGATTGTATGCATCTGTGTGACTGAATGCCTGTAGAACGATGTGTGAATATTAATTTGAAATATCTATGAATTCTCGTATCTTCTACCTAACAGTAGTTAACCAACAACAAATCATAAGCAAATTCGGATTTAGCCTATGCTTGGAACATTTTTCAATTTATAACAAGAATTCCTTTTAATGTAGATGTCTACCACGGAATGCTACAGAGACAAAAGCTCCGAATTTATAGATGTTTTCATCCAATATTTAATCATTGTGCTTAATGAATTCCGTGTGACGGGTATATACAATTTACATCAAAGACAATATCTGTTATTTGTTCTCCAGCTGAAGAAGGTTCTAGTTGTGTTAAAGACAACGAAAACTCCACTTCCTTGTCCCTTTTTATCTGAAACCTCAAAGACTATTGTATCACTCCGCCCCGTATAACCTGGAGTATTCTCGACTAAACCTTTCTTTTTGCGAGAAGCTGAATATTTTTTGAGAGCCACACACACACACACACACACACACACACACACACACAAAAGGGAAGAAAATAACCTGTCGTTTTATAGTCACAAATGGGTTCAGTACTGTCTAGCTTTAAACTATTAACTGTTAATACTATTTCATACGTTTCACTCTACAGCAAAGTGCATTCTTCATAAGTTTTGAACTGCCTTTTTACCGACAACTACAGAACTATTTCTAAGTTATTAGCTGTCAATAGTTTCCATAAGCCTAAACTTCCCATAATCCTCAATAATCTTTATTCCCAGTACAGGACTCTGTAACAAGGACAAAAAAAGACTACTTATGCTCAAAATCCATAAGTCACCAGTCACCAATCCGACAACTAATGAGTAACAACCCGATCTAAAAGAGCTCAACAGCCACCATCGGCTAGCAGCCGACGCCAGTCGAGGATGACCTACTCCACTACGTGGTGTGAACCAGACAATGAGAACGAGACAGTTACTCTTTCTTAGAAGCGGTGAAATTTCTGTTATTGTTTGAAATGCAGAAATCAGGAATGTTTTCTCGTTTCTGTGAAACCTTTATGTAATTCTAAGCCACTCAGACATCCAAATAAACATAAACTCTTAGAAATGTGTTGAATGTTCTTTTCTTTCGTAAACTTCATCTATCTATCTATCTATCTATCTATCTATCTATCTATCTATCTTTGCTTGCTGCTTGTCTGCCTGTCTCTCTCTCTCTCTCTCTCTCTCTCTCTCTCTCTCTATCTATCTATCTATCTATCTACCGAAATTTGAAGTTCCTGCTTTACCCATGTTGTATTCCTGTTAATTCCTTATATTTCTGTACGGTTGTCAAATGGTAATTACCTTCTACTGTGATATAAATCTTTCTAATCTTTCTTCTAATTTCTACTTTTGTATCATCCCTTTCGTCTTCCTTCATAAAACCCTTATTGAATTAACAAGTCAATTGAAAGTTTAATACGATCAGCTTTTTGCCTAATTATCCTATTTCCTCTCTTCTCCTCTTACTGCTCTCTCTTCCTCTTTCTTTCAACCACACATTTTACTAACCTATTTGTTTTTTGTTATTCTAAATATTGAAACATTATGCTGTTAGGCATTTTGGTTTTTGCTTGAAACGTTTAGCACTCATGTCTTTCTACGCCTTAAAAACTTGTTCAAATTTCTTACCTGAATTATTTCTCTGCTTCTTAGCAGCTGTTAAAATTCCGTTCCATATTATCTTAACACACACTGGCCAATGTCTCTCGTCTGCTTTTACTATGACGTCATTTGTTAGCTAACAATATGATAACTTACGTCACGTGTGAGTTTACTCTTGTTAAATTTTCTGATTTTCTGTTGACAATCGAATTTCTTTATGTATTTATCTCTAGAAATAGCAGCTAAATCTCCTTAAAAAAGCAACGTAAATATATGAAAGGATATATTGGAAACTGTGGTCCTGAATACGTACACCACGTTTGTAAAAAAAAAAAAAAGGGAAAGAAAAGAAAGTCTGAGATTAAGCAACAAGTAAAAGTTGTTGCTTTTGTTATTAGCGGTGTTTAGTCCTGATAGAATATATCCATGATCAAAATGACGTTCCAACTGTGAACACCCTGTCTGTTATTCAGACATAATTATCTTTACTTAAAACAGAATGCTTAAAGATTTAATATTTGGCTTCGAAATAGAGCTTGTTTTATTAGTTTCTATTTGGTGTCTATACTTTTGGTTACAATAGTTAGTACAATAGTTGGTACCAAAGAAGTTATTAAGTATTGGCAACTGCAATAGTTATTGAAAGCTACAGTAGATAGTATCGGTAACTATTTCAGTAATTGGTATCTCTAATAGTATTTGTAACTAACGTAGTTATAGTTGTTATAATACTAGGTGGAGAAAAAAGTTCGTGCGCTGTGTTAGAATTATGATCTGAATGAAAACACACCACAAAAATATATTTAAAAAAAGCATTATTTTAATACGGCGCTCGAACCTTTTCCTCAACCTAATATTTCTAGTAGAAAAGGCGGTGAGCTGGCAGAAACGTTAGCACGCCGGGCGAAATACTTAGCGGTATTTCGTCTGTCTTTACGTTCTGAGTTCAAATTCCGCCGAAGTCGGCTTTGCCTTTCATCCTTTCGGGGTCGATAAATTAAGTACCAGTTATGCACTGGGGTCGATGTAATTGACTTAATCCCTTTTTCTGTCCTTGTTTGTCCCCTCTATGTTTAGCCCTTTGTGAGCAATAAAGAAATAAAAAAAAACGTTAGCACGCCGGGCGAAATGCTAAGCGGCATTTCGCGTGTCTTGACGTTCTGAGTTCAAATTCCGCCGAGGTCAACCCTGCGTTTCTTCCTTTCTGGGTCGATAAAAATAAGTACCAGTTGAGCACTGGGTCCGATGTAAGCAACTGACCCCGCTCTTTCCCAAATTTCAGGCCTTTTTCTCATAGCAGAATGGATTATTCAGTGGTATTCATAGCCAACATCATCATCTGGTCGAGGTTGCTCGGATATTTTTAACCCGCACGCACTACCCATCTCGGTTCTGCATTAACTGGGGAAGATCTTCAGGGAAGCATCCAATGTCTCTGGTGAGTCGATCTACATACGTTGTGTTCGGACGGCCATGTTTTGGCCCCAGAACAGCCATGTTTTGGCATCTATTGCAGTAGGTCACTCGCCAACTTGCCAGCTCTTGTTTAGTCTCGTCTCACATTATTTATACTACCTAAGGCGGCGAGCTGGCAGAATCGTTAGCACACTGGACAAAATGCTTAGCAACATTTCATCCGTCTTTACGTTCTGTGGTTCAAACGTCACTGAGGTCGACTTTGTCTTTGGTCCTTTCGGGAGCGATAAAATAAGAACCAGTTGACTACGGGGTTCGATGTAATTGATTTTCTTCTCCCTCAAAATTGCCGGCCCAATACAAAAATGTGGAACCAATATTTATAGTACCTCAGTAATTACAGTACCTTAGTATTAATAACGATAAAGGATATTTGTGGCTGTAATGATTATTATTGGTTATTATATTATATACTAAAAGTATCTGAAAGGGTTGGTCACTCTATTAGTTTATGGTGGTTATATTAGTTCTGAACGCTTAAATTATTTCAAGTCATATATAAGGACAACTCTGGCCATTTCTATTTTCTTTCATGATGATGGCGATGACGACGACGACGACGACGACTAGATGATGATAATGATGATGGTGATGATGATGATGATGATGATCCTTATCATCATCATCATTGTCGTCGTCGTTGTCGTCAGTCATCGTCGTCGTCAGCATTGTCCTCCTCCTCCTCCTACCCTTCCTCCTATCGTTACCTTTATCATCATCATCATCCTCAACATCGTCATCATCATCATCATCATCATTGTCATCATCATTCTAAATTATCATCATTCTAATCATCATCATCATCATCATCATCATCATCATCATCATGACCATCAGCGCCACACCATCCCCATCACCATCATCCCCATCGTCGTCGTCATTGTCGAAATCATCATCATTCATCACTGTCGTCGTCATGGTCATCATTACTTTTCGCCTACTGTAATTGATGAAAATAAACCACCACCACCACCACCACCACCACCACCATCATCATCATCATCATCATCATCATCAACAACAGCACTATGGACAATAGCATTTCATATTTAGGTCAACATATAATCCTATATATATATATATCAGACGAGAGGAGAAGGAGGAGTAAGGTAAGACAAGACGAGGGGGGAGGAGGAAGAAGAAGAAGAAGAAGAAAAAGAAAAAGAAAAAGAAGGAGAAGGAGAAAGAGAATAAGAAGAAGAAGAAGATTAAGAAGAAGAAGAAGAAAAAGAAAAAGAAAAAGAAAAAAAGAAGAAGAAGAAGAAGAAGAAGAAGAAGAAAAAAAAAAATAATAATGATAAGAAGAAGAAGAAGAGTGAACGAAGATGAGAAGAATGAGAACGATATCAACATGGGTGACAAAAATGAGAGGAGCAGGAAGAGTAGGAGGTGGAGGAGGAAAGAGTAGAGAGAGTAGGAGAGGAAGAAGAGGAAGGGCGAAGAGAAGAGAGGAATTGGGAAATGATAGCTGGATGTGATAAATAATTGGATATTATCTAATATACGATTTGGACTTTAATCATAGGCCATTTACAGTGTCGTAATGATTTTCAGGCCTCCAGGGTATAAATACATTGACAGATACATACGTACATAGATACCAACATCCATGCATATATACTTACATGTACACACATACATATACATACAGATATATGCAAATATGTATGTATAAGTGTATATATATATATATAGATATATATATATATATATATATATATATATATATATATATATATATATATATATATATATATATATATATATATATATATATATATATATATATATATATATATGTGTGTATATATGCATGTATATATAATACTACTGGTACTCTGTCGGTTATGACGTCGAGGGTTCCAATCGATCCGATCAACGGAACAGCCTGCTCGTGAAATTAACGTACAAAGCGGTTGAGCACTCCACAGACACGAATACTCTTAACGTACTTCTCAGCGTGACACACGATGTGAGAAGGCTGGCCCTTAGAAATATAGGTAATACATATTTTTTGCCGGCTGTGAGGAGTGAGCAACGTGAAATAAAGTGTCTTGCTCAAGGCTTAATTCCAACTGGAGCTGACCATTGTCCCCAAAACACTTGAAGTAAAACATTGTCCCCAAAACTTTTGAAGTAAAACATCTTCAAACTGAGTTGCCAAGATATGTCTATTAAACTTTACTTATATGTTAGAAAGATTAAGCTTCGCCTGGTCCCCAAATCAAGGTTTAGTTGAAGCATGCCCTCAACAGATAAGTAATTGTACTCTTTGAGTGACTAACAGAGTTTGCCTGCAATCACTGGAGAGAACATGGCTGTCACATTTCCCATGAATATAGTGTTACTTTTGAGCTCTTAAATTGGGCGGCGGAAAACAGCAAATAAAAACTCTGATACAGGGTACTCTCATATACGTTCAGCTAAAACGTTTGCCTCTCTCAATCCTTGCTCACAAGATTGGCTAAACGTAATCTTCCACATCTTCATCTTTGGCTCATTTCATGTAATACGATTCTTCGAATTATATTATTCCTCCTAATAAACAACCGACCAAAAATTTCAGTTTTTTCTCGCAAAACAAAATTCTTTTGAAATCTTCTAAATTTGATTGCCATATCTGTAGATTTAGTAACAGTAATGTAATACTGTGAGACACGTGGATGTATTTCCATCTGTAGATGGGTTAACTATATTTTGCATCTGATAAAACATACTCGAATGATTGAGCGACATCAGGTGCATTTTTATATTAAACTGTGGAATTCTTGCGAAAATCGTTGCACTGCAATATTATCTTCCGGTTAATAGATATACCTGAAAAGGGCGGTGAGCTGGCAGAACTGTTAGCACGCGGGCGAAATGCTTAGAGGTATTTCGTCTGCCATTACGTTCGGAGGTCAAATTCCGCTGAGGTCGACTTTGCCTTTCATCCTTTCGGGGTCGATTAAATAAATACCAGTTACGTACTGCATGTGTGTGCGTGTATATATGTGTGTGTGTGTGTGTGTGTATGTGTGTGTGTGTATCTGTGTGCCTTTGTTTCTGCGTTTGTCTTCCAAATTCTCTGATTTACGCCGCTATACATATATATACACATATATATATATATATATATACACTAACACTGTTCTTGGCGCACACAACACGAATATCAATATGTTCTCTTTGCTTTTACGCCCGTTCTTTTTTTCGTGCGCATTCTGCAGTATACTTGAAATGCAGAAACTCTTAACAACTGTTTTTCATGTTCCTTCGTTAAGTTAACAGTAGTTTTCGTTCTGCAAACATCATGTCAGCCACATGGTGAGACATGTATAAGCCTTGTAAGTGAGCAATGTTATATTTTCTGCAGCTCACCTTCGTTACAACGCTTCATACATCATAACCTACAGACTCATATGCAACTGGCGCTCGATTCATGCTTTTCTACATTTTCTGGGATTTTTTTTCTTCCTTTTGTCTTCACATCATCCATGATGCATTCGTACAATTTTGGTAAGAAAAAAACAGTAATTTCGGGGAAAGTATTAAATCGAAATCATCGGTACTTATTTTATCGACCTCGTAAGAATGGAAGGCAAAGTCGACCTTGGGAGAATTTGAATTCAGAACGTAAATACAGACAAAGCGCCGCTAAGTATCAGGTCGTTTAACATGAAATGTCGAGTTTTTAATTACTTGTTATTTCAGTCATTTAAAAACTCTATATCTTGCATTTAATCTTTTTCTTTCCCGACAATATTGGTATACAAAATTCGTACCCACAAACCTTATGAAAATGATAACAACCAAACAATGTAGAGCAGGGGTTTTCAAACTGTGGTCCGCGGAACACAGGGGGTCCGCAAGAACAAGACAGGGGGTCCGTGGACAGCAAATACTTTTTATGGGCAATCTGATTTTATATATGTTTTTTAATCGAAATCTTTTAATTGACAATAAACCTATTTGTTAAATACTGTTAAATAAATAAATGTAAAAATATATGCTATTTTAAGCAAATATTTATGTATAAATTTCATAAGCGTTTATAAGGGGTTCCCTAAGGTAAAGCTTGAAATATAAAGGGGTCCGCAAGTCAAAAAGTTTGAAAACCCCTGTTGTTGAGTGATTTTCTCGTATGATTACAAACTGAGTCACTCTGTCGCAACGGGGGATAGTTCATAGTGAACTACTTTCCGTCGGCGATATTCTCCTGGTATTTTGCATAAGAAACAACGCACAAGTGTTGCGGCACTTTCTGCCATTTTTAACACGAACAACCGAAACTGCTACGAACTTAAAAACAGCATTATTACTCGCATTCATTTACTCATCTTCTCTCCCACACATACCTTTGTCTCATCTGCAAAGAACTACAGAACTTCAAGAAATACACCCTATTTCCTTATCGTCATGTCCGATACAATTCTTTGGTAAATGAAATAAGAAACTAAAAAACAAACAAATGAAACAAAATGGTGGTTCGAAAACAAAGATTTCTCTCATCCATTTATCTATCTTGCCATTCATCTCATTGTTGATGCGGTAACACTCACAGTTATTTGTTTTTTCAGATGTTGAACTGATAACCACGTTATGATACCATTGTGATATATATATATATATATATATATATATATATATATATATATACAGACCCACGCCTAACGTATATGTGCATATATGTATATGTATGTTGGTGTGTATATATATATATATATGTATTATGTATATATGTGTGTGTGTGTGTATATATATGTATAAATATATATATATATATATATACATATGTATATGTGTGCGTGCGCACGCGCGCGTGTGTATGAGTCCGAGCATTAGTACGT
>NC_142950.1:28022488-28027488 GCF_046866305.1 Octopus bimaculoides | reverse complement strand
CATTTATTTTTTATTCAAATTATATTCTGTGTAGAATTGAAAACTTAAAAGTTAAAAGCGCACGCACACAGGTATTTATACATTCATGCATGTATATATATATATATATGCATACATACATATATATATATATATATATATATATATATATATATATATATATATATATATATATATATATATATTATAATAATAATAATAACAATAATGGTTTGCCACAGATGGACGACAAATGAACACACAGATAAACAAAAGAAATACACAAAATGAACACGGTCATTCTCTACCTCTCATCAGTGGTCAACCAAATATCGTCACAATTTCGACACTTACTTTACTATTGTTCGATTTAGCAGCGTCAGCGTCACAAGCTACTGTGGCATATTTGAACGGACATGAAAGACGAACACGATCAGAGAAAAATATGAGACAAATACAATAACAAGAGCAAATGAGAACTCTAGACCAAACTGTAAACCACCACCACCACTGCGACCAATCACCAGCACCACCACCACCGCTGCCGCCGACACCACTATCGCCGCTGCCGCGTCCACTACCACCACCATCGTAGCCGCCACTGACACCACCAACACCACCACCACTACTACCAACATTATCCCCAAGAAATAAACCAAATTTCGCTCGAAACACATGCACTCTAACGAGTAACTGAATAAGCTTTGATGCAGAAAATATTCCTTACAGAAAATCTAAACAAAGAGAGAGAGAGGGGGGTGAGAGAGAGAGAGAGAAGTGAAAAACAACGAAGAGAAAGAAAAATATAGAGAGAAAGGAACAAACAGCGTGAGAGAGAGTGAAAGAGGTAGGTGAGAGGTAGGTGAGGTAAAGAGGAAGAAAATAAGAGAAACATACAGAATACAGAATTGAACAGAGACGAAAGAAACAGAGACGAATGAAGTTATAAAGGGAGGTTGGAGGGAGAGAAGGAGTGCAGAAAGCAGTGAGTCGGGAGTAGTCAAAGGTAGAAAAAATAAAATACAACTTCACAGCATTCCTAAACAAGTCTGTAAGGTTTAAGGTTTAATTATCTGCCTTTCCATTTCTTTTCCATCGTATCACTGACATTGCCAAATCGAGAAGATGGTCTCAACAGGTAAACGAAGAGGAGCGGAGGATGGTGGTGGACGGGAGGTTGGGTGATTAGGGTGGAGATGCTAGTGCAGTTGTTGTTGTTCGTGGTGATGGTGGTGGATATTAGAGATATTTGGTACAAGGAGATAGTTTGTTTTTTTCTTTCTATATTTTTCTATATTTTATTTTCGTAGAAGATTCCACATTTAGATTTACCCAGATATTCCAACAGCGCATGTGTAACTAACTGCTATATGCATACACGTATACATATACATATACATACATACATACATACACACACGCACACAGACACACACACATATAAATACATATAGTGTATTAGTGGTGCATCCTAATCGCACATGTATTGCAAATAGATATATGTACATAGCATACATACATACAATTATATATATATATATATATATATATATATATATATATATATATATATATATATATATATATATATATATATATATATATATATATATACATATGTATGTATGTATCTATGTACGTGTGTGTAAATATATATATATATATATATATATATTGATATATATATATATATATATGTATGTATGTATCTATGTACGTGTGTGTGTATATATATATATATATACATATATATATATATATATATATATATATATATATGTATATATATATATATATATATATATATACATATGCATGTGTATATAATATAACTGGGCTTTCTTTTTTGTACATGTGTATATGTATAAACGCGGTCCAACATGGGTATATGCACATCTGTTAATACCTTAATTCTGATATTCTTTTACTGTATCTTCAAATGCGTATATGCTCCTGTGTGTGCACGTGTGTGTGTATGTGTCTGCGTGTGTGTGTGTGTGTTCATACCTTTACGTTTGTGTGCGTATTTCGGTACGCACATTAGATGGCAGAGTAAAGAGAATCAAAACAAAATTCAGAAACTACATAAGCGTTAACAGATACATATACACCTATAATGAGCCACACACTTGCAATGGAAGTGCATACCAAAGATGCACTAAGCCAATACAGCTACCCTTCGCGTACTATAAATTGTCATCTAACATTAAAAAAGTGCTTACCATACACACATATATAAATGTAAACATATATAGATATATATACATACACACGCACATATAAATGAATGAAGGGGAGGCAAGCATTCGTACGTGTGTATGCACGTCCACACTTACACAAATATACTCACACACACACACACACACACACACACACACACACATATATATATATATATATATATATACATGCTCACACGGAAATTAATGGAATGACAAAGGGACAGGAATTAGATAACTAACTTCATTAGCTTGCAGTTATTTCTGCCATACGAAAGCGTGCACTGAGAGGTGAGTGCATGTGCATCACCTTATATCTTCCTCGGAGCATTTCACACGCTATAGTCGCCCTCAAGTGACCACTCATTGCACAATACCTTAATGTTTATAGACATACATGTACATCTGTGTGTATATGCATGTGTTACAATAGATAGATAGACAGACAAATAGACAGACACACATACATACATACAGACAGACAGACAGACAGACAAACAGACAGATATATAGATAGATAGATAGATAGAGAGAGAGAGAGAGAGAGAGAGAGATGGATAGATAGAGAGACACACACCCATAGAGAGATATACATAAAAGGAGAGGGGGAGATAAAGATAAAAATAGATAGATAGATAGACAGACAGACAGACTGACAGACTGACTATCCTTTTATGGAAACTGAAGAAGATGATAGTGCTACTTATTGTCGGGTCCTTGGGGACAGTATCAGAATTCATCAAGAGGAATACAAAGAAAATCGGAATAGAGTGCTTAATGGAGCTGTTACAAAAGGTTCTGCCTCGTCGGCACGGCCAGATTAATCAGGAAAAGTATTGGATAGTTGAAAAGAACGGGTAGCATGGTACCGTAGGCTGCAGGTCGCAAGCCCGCTACGCATGGAAATCTCCAGAAGGTTTGACAAAGCTTAAGTTGAGAAGAAGAAGAAGAAGAAGAAGAAGAAGAAGAAGAAGAAGAAGAAGAAGAAGAAGAAGAAGAAGAAGAAGAAGAAGGAGGAGGAGGGGGGGGAGGAGGAGGTGAACAAGAAGAAGAAAAAGAAGAAGAAGAAAAAGAAGAAGAAGAAAAAGAAGAAGAAGAAAAAGAAGAAGAAGAAAAAGAAGAAGAAGGAGGAGGAGGAGGAGGAGGAGGAGGAGGTGAACAAGAAGAAGAAGAAGAAGAAAAAGAAGAAGAAGAAGAAGAAGAAGAAGAAGGAGGAGGAGGAGGAGGAGGAGGAGGAGGAGGTGAACAAGAAGAAGAAGAAGAAGAAAAAGAAGAAGAAGCAGAAGAAGAAGTAGAAGAAAAAGGAGGAAGAGGAGAAGAAGAAAAAGAAGAAGAAGAAGAAGAAGAAGAAGAAGAAAAAGGAGGAGGAGGAGAACAAGAAGAAGAAGAAGAAGAAGAAGAAGAAGAAAAAGGAGGAGGAGGAGGACAAGAAGAAGAAGAAGAAGAAGAAGAAGAAAAAGGAGGAGGAGGAGGACAAGAAGAAGAAGAAGAAGAAGAAGAAGAAGAAAAAGAAGAAGAAGAAGAAGAAGAAGAAGAAGAAGAAGAAGAAAAAGAAGAAAAAGGAGGAGGAGAACAAGAAGAAGAAGAAGAAGAAGAAGAAGAAGAAGAAAAAGGAGGAGGAGGAGAACAAGAAGAAGAAGACGACGACGACGACGATGATCATATATGTTTTTATAAAGCTTTTCGTTTTTGTTGCAGCAATAATAGGAAACAAACAGCAATCAAGTGTATGCACGTAAAACAAAATGGTGGGGGTTAAATATGTTGGTTATTGTATTTCTTTTTAGAAAGTGGAAGTGAAAGTCAACAGAAGTCATACTTTGGAAAAGTTTTGAGGACAAAAAATATAATCGCTAGTGAAACTTATTGCTCATTAAATAAAGTATTATGTAGCGTATCAACTAATAACAGGTAGCCTTTAAAATTTAACTTCCTTATAAGGTATCAATATAAGCGCAGTTACCAAGTGTGCTTTCAATAGTTTTAGAGTAGAACGCACGGGGATTATAGATCGTAAAAATTGATATGTAATAAGAAAGCTATTAGTGGTTAAATTTTGTGGAGTATCGTAAAATAATATAAATTTGTTACGAAGGAAAATGTAAAAACAAACATGATATTACATGAAATGATGTAATTGAACAGTTTTTTTTTTGTGCAAATATTCTATATTTGCATGGATTATAAACAAGTAGAAAAAAAATTGGAAAATATAGTAAAGAAATTAGAGGAGAATGTATACAAGCACTTCCGTGCAGTGCATGTCGGGTAATGATAGGTTAATGAAAATACTATAGTAGATCATGCTTATACAGACGTATATACACTCGTACATACATACATATATACATACATACTGACATAAATATATATGTATATTATATATACGTGTGTGTATATATGTATATATATATGTATATGTATATATATATATATATATATATATATATATATATATATATATATATATATATATATATATATATGTATATATATATATATATATATATATATATATATATATAAGTATGCATGTTTGTATGTGTATGTATATGGCCTGGTTTTCCGTCGTTTACGACGAATGGAGTTCCATTTGAGGCAATCGACCGAACAGCATAGCATGTTCGTGAAATTAACGTGCGAGTGGTTGAGTACTTCACAGACATAGAATGTGACAAAGCCGGCCCTCCCTCTGAAATACAGACGCAACTCATTTTTTGTCAGCTGAGAGGACTGGACCAAAGGGGAAATAAAGGACGGCAAGTGACGCCGGGAGTTGAACTCACGATCGTGCGATCGTGA
>NC_142950.1:28009988-28017488 GCF_046866305.1 Octopus bimaculoides | reverse complement strand
TAATTGTATTATGAGATATAAATCATATGCATCTGTATTTATATGCGCGCACACAAACACACATATATACACACATACATTCAAACACACACACACACACATATATATATATATACACACACATATATATGCATATATACATGCATACATACTCACCCACTTGTATATATAGATTCCGTTTCTATGTCTGTAGATACACACAGACACACACGCACACACATATACGCATATATATATATATTTAAATATATATATATATATATATATATATATATATATATATATATATATATATATATATATATATATATATATACTTATATACATACATGTACATAAATAATTACATACATGTATTTATATTCCCATACATATACATACATATAATTACATACATACATACATATATATATATATATATATATATATATATATATATATATATATACACACACATATATATTCATATACATACATACATACACATATGTGCTTGCATACGAACATACAAATATACTGTATATATATATTTATATACATATGCATACATACAAACATGAATTCATATATATATATATCGAACATATATATATATATATATATATATATATATATATATATATATATATATATATATATATATATATATATGTATGTATGTATGTATGTACGTATACATATGTGCACGCCATATACGCACGTATAGTGACACTAGCGACACACAGACCCCAAAACACATATTCCTCCTCGCGTGACATCGTCTTCATACCATCAAGATTGTCCTACATATTTCAACAATGTCACCATTCATCGTAGCGTTGTAAATTACTGCATTCAGGTCTTCCGTACATCAGTCTCGGTTTCTCGTCGTGGAAAAACAGTCACTTCTATCTTCTGAATACTGATGCTGTTATTGGGCTAGTAGTAGTAGTAGTAGTAGTAGTAGTAGTGGTGGTGGTGGTAGAAGTAGTTGTGGTGATGGTGGTTGTAGTAGAGATGGTGGTGGTATTGGTCGTAGTGGTGGTGGTGGTGGTGGTAGTAGTAATAATTGTGGTAGTTGTGGTAGTAGCTGCTGTGGAGGGTATTAGTTGTAGCAATAGCAGTGGTGGTGGTGCTTGTTGTTGTTACTGTTGGTAGTAATAGTGTTAGTAGTGTTAGCAGTAGTAGTAGTAGTAGTAGTAGTAGTAGTAGTAGTAGTAGTAGTAGTAGTTGCTGCTGTTGATATTGACACGCAGTAATAAATCCTATAGGATGCATTTTAACAATCCGGACACATTGCATCCACTCCACCGTCCAGTCTATTTCTCTACACCTGTAGATTCTGTGAGGCTGACCACAGGAGAAGCAGAGCCATCGAAATTGGCATAAAGAAGTGAGTAAGATCTCCTTAAACTGATGATGTGAATCTTGCACCACAGTGAAATCTGCTATGTCGTCGTGACAATCCGTCGCTTACGACGACGAGGGTTCCAGTTGATCCGATCAACGGAACAGCCTGCTCGTGAAATTAACGTGCAAGTGGCTGAGTACTCCACAGACACGTGTACCCTTAACGTAGTTCTCGGGAAGATTCAGCGTGACACAGTGTGTGACAAGACTGGCCCCTTTGACATGCAGGTACAACAGAAACAGGAAGTAAGAGTGACAGAAAGTTGTGGTGAAAGAGTACAGCAGGGTTCGCCACCACCCCCTGCCGGAGCCTCGTGGAGCTTTAGGTGTTTTCGCTCAATAAACACTCACAACGTTCGGTCTGGGAATCGAAACCGCGATCCTTCGACCGCTAGTCCGCTGGGCCATTGAGCCTCCGAAATCTGCTACAGGCACACAAGTGCCAACTTGTGCGGTTGTTAAACTGGGAAATGGATTTAGACATCCTTTTGATTCTCCCAGTCTTCTACTCTGTGCCGATACTTTATTTTATTGACCTTGACAAAATATAAAAAGGGGGAAAAAAAGCTAAGTTGACCTTGGCAGGAGTTGAATTCTGTGCGCAGAGAGCTGGAACAAATATCGCAAAGCAACTGCATTTTTTTTTTCGTTTTGTTTTGCTTTTATTATTATTATTATTATTATTATTATTATTATTATTATTATTATTATTATTATTATTATTTTATGTTTGACTTTTATTATTATTATTATTATTATTATCATTATTATTATTATTATTTTTTTGTCTTATTTTCTGACAAATTGACTTATTCGCCCTTCTAAAAACTGACATCAAATCTTCCTTGAAATTCTCGTCCGACACTCAATAGAGTGGGGCATACTGAGTAATCTGATCTTTGTTACACAAAACAACAAACAACAACAAACAACAACAACAACAAACAACAACAATAACAAAAACAACAGCGTTAAGAACAACGGATGTCTCAGCTAGAACGCCGTTCTTCACCACAGGATTAGTAGCACAGCACTGATACGTGATTAAACACCGATAACAACACGGGAAGTCTCTACGTTCAACCAGCTAGAAATAGCAGACATGTCGATACGGTACCTAACAAAAAAAAAAACGGAGAGAATGTGTCCCTCTCGAATTCGAATAGGAACCGCGTTTATGCGAAAAACAAATGACTGCTTCAAATTAGTAACTTTATCTCGCTTTCTTTCTCACAGCACACACATATATATAATAATTAAAAATATACGACAAAATATCAGTGCTCCGGGTGAGGTTCGAACTCACAACCTCCGCATTCCTCATCCGTGACTCGCACGGTGAATGTACTGTCTATAAGTACGGCGCGCTAACCGATTGTGCCACCGGGGCAACCGGCGTGTAATTGAAATATATGACTAAATATCAATTATCTAGGGTGAGACAGCATGTCAATATAATTAACACACACATTGGTTCAATTCTATTCTGTTATCAAATATCCGATTTGTTTTTGTCAAAGATCTTTCGTTGCTCTTTTGCAGCCTTCTCAATGACTATCGACTCTGCCCGAAGGTAATGTCTATAAGTAAGGCGTTCTAACCGATTGCGCCACTATGGCAACCATCAAATAATTAAAATATAGTAAATGCTGTCAGTTGCCCCGGTGGCACAATCGGTTAGCGCGCCGTACTTATAGACAGTACCTTGGCTGTGTGAGTCACGGATGAGGAATGCGGAGGTTGTGAGTTCGAACCTCACCCGGGGCATCGATATTTTGTCGTGAATTTTATATATATTGATTTCACTGATATGTTTTTTTTTTCTATATTTAAATATGCTGGCACAATAGAATGATCGTCGCTAATGTATGGTGTAATCAACAATTAAAGATGTGATATTTCTCATTCTTGTTCATGTTGTTATATATATATGAAGGCTGGAGGGTATATCAGTCGAAACG
The DNA here is from genome assembly GCF_046866305.1 of Octopus bimaculoides. NCBI lineage: Eukaryota > Metazoa > Mollusca > Cephalopoda > Octopoda > Octopodidae > Octopus > Octopus bimaculoides. The sequence continues at coordinate 28,014,138 of NC_142950.1, read as the reverse complement.
CTGTGTTAACAACAAACAAGATGAGGACAAATATCCGTCAAATGTAAATGATGTACATATGTTTGTTGAATCGATTTTGCGGTGAGTTCGGTGCAATTTTTTTTAGAGACATCAGAGTGTTTAATACTTACATTTATCAATGTTATGAAGAGTCACAACCCTCTATGCAAGCATATTGGCATGTTTTTGCCTTTCAAACTGATTCTTGTGGCGGGAGCTCTCTTAGTTGTTTCAGGTATGTACCAATGTTCTAGCGGGAATAGCTGATCTTAGCATTATTAATGTCGAAGAGCTTGTTGCGTTAGTTAGTAGGTAGAAAATGTTGTCTTAGGAGGGATGGGAATATTCTAGTTGTGTTTGTGGCTATATTCGCAAGGTAAGTTGAATTAAAGCAGATTAATCATCTTTCCCAAGTTCTAACTTGTGGAGGATGTTCTTTGTATATTAGCTTCTCGCTAAAGCCATCCTTGCGAGTGCATCAGATTAAGCAGCTCAATTAGAAATCTTTCATGTTGAGGGGTCAGAAAATCTGATTTCCAGCTTTAGCTTTCTCTGTGTATAATATTTACCTGTGTTTAAAGGCAGTAATGTATCTAAACTACAGGGTTTTATTAAGTTAGTTTAGTCGAATTTACGTTCATAATTCAAATAGATATTTTTTAGTATGTCTGTCTGATTCTTTACTCTCCCCACTCCTCACACGCATACAATACATATCTTAATCTTTTATCTTTTAATCGCTTCACCCATTGGACTGCAAGCATGCAGGGTTTCCACCTCGAAAGGTTTAGCCGAATGAATCGACCAGTACTTATTTTTAAGGCTGCTACTATTCTATCGATCACTTTTTCCGAACAGCTAACTTACAGGGACCTAAGCAAATCAACTGCGATTTTCATACACAAACACATGCACACACATACATGTAATATATATATATATATATATATATATATATATATATATATATATATATATATATATATATATATATATATATATATATATATATATATATAGGACGGGCTTCTTTCAGTACCGTCAACCAAATCCACTCACAAGGTTTTATTCTCGTCCCAGAGAAATAGAGGAAGAAACTTACCCAAGTTGGGGTTGCCACGCATTAGGACTGAATCAGGAAACGATATTGTTAGTAAGTAAAATTCTTACCACACACAACCACACCTGCACTGCACCTATATATATATATATATATATATATATATATATATATATATATACATTTATATACATATCTATCTATCTATCTATCTATCTATCTATCTATCTATCTATCTATATATATATATATATATAGAGAGAGAGAGAGAGAGAGAGAGAGAGTCTGTTAAAGTCTGTCATACCGGCCATGACGAAGGGAAATAGCCCTGAAATTCGAGTCGCCTTTATATATTTATATTGAACACTCAATATTTCATCTACATTCAATACTTTCTTTCATGGTGCCATCCATTTTTATTTTATTTTATTTTATATTATATATTGTATATTATATTATATATTGTATATTCCATATTCTATACCCCACATTGGTTCTGCAGGAATATAAATAAAACATAAAAAACAGACAGTGTTGGAACTCTTTTAAACAAAATAATATATATATATATATATATATATATATATATATATATATATATATATATATATATATATATATATATATTCTCTGATGGTTTTTGGTAAGCAGTGTCGATTTTTACCATTCTGTAAATGATTATAAAGCTTATAAGTGATCACCGTGTAAAATTACTAAAGAAAATTGTCTAATATTGTATCATAATATACCCTCAACGGAACGGAAAAAAACCCCTACTTTTGTCCATCAAGGGCTCATGTACCCCCCAATATTAGAGTATTTTCTTTACTCATTACACGGTGATCGCTTATAAGCTTTAAGTTTATACAATATTAATATATACATACATACATATACATATATATATATATATATACTCACACACACATTGTTGTAGTTGTAACTGTTGTCGCTGTTGTTGTTATTGTTTCTGCAGATGGTCGTTGTTGTTATTGGAGTAATTGCTGTCTCTATTGTTATTGTGCATATTGTTGTTCTCATTGATTTTGTAGTTGTTGTTGCCGCTGGTTTCTTGCAAATGTTGTAATTGTTGTTGTTATTGTTGTGGCTATTGTTGAAATTGTTGTTACGGGCGTAATTATGGCTTTTGTTGGTATTGCTGTCGCTTCATATATCTGTGTAAACTGTTCGTTGCAGAATATACCTGTTGGTGTAGATAGGAAAGAGGGGAAAGAGAGATGGTGAGAGATGGTGAGAGATGGTGAGAGGTGGAGGGAGGGGATAGAAAGAGAGAAAGTAATAATCAAAGAGTGAATGAGAGAGAGAGAGAAAGAAAGAGAGGGGGGAAGAGAATGAAAGAGTGAGGGATAATGTGGGATATGTTAGAAATCAAAGAAATGAGAGATGATGAGATCGGGAGTGAGAGGGTGTGTGAGAGATGGGGGGAGGTGAAAAAAATAAAGGGAGAGAGAGGGGAGAAAGAGAGAGAGAGAGAGAGAGAGAGAGAGAGAGAGAGAAAGTGACAGAGGGAGAGATTGGGACTAAGAAATGCTGGTAGGTGATTGTGTAATAAGAAGCTTGCTTCCCAACCAAATGGTTCCGAGTTCAGTCCCACTGCGTGACAGCTTGGTCAAGTGTCTTCTACTACAGCCTCGGGCCGACCAAAGTCTTTTGAGTAGATTTGGTAGATGGAAACTGAAAGAAGGCCATCGTGTGTGTGTGTGTGTGTGTGTGTGTGTGTGTGTGTGTGTGTGTGTGTGTGTGTCTTTGTGTTTGCGCTTATCTTCCACTACTCTTTGACAACCAGTGTTGGCGTGTTTCTGTTCCCATAACTTAGCGATTAGTTAAAAGACACCGATAGAATAAGTATCAGGCTGGAAAAGGAAAAATAAAAATAGTGCCGGGATCGATTCATTCGATTAAAAGTTCTTCAAGGCGGTGCTCCAGCATGGCCGCAGTCTAATGACTGAAACAGGTACGAGGTAAGAGGAAAGGTGTTTTTAGAGAGAATGAAGAAGGAAGAGAAAGAAATCGGTGAATAAGGAAAGATGGTGAGAAATGTTGAGAGAGAGAAGAGAGAGAGAGAGAAGGAGGAAGAAGTAGAAAAGGGGAAGTGGAGAGAGGTAGAAAATGGAGAGAAAGAGCTGTAGAGATAAAGATAGAGATGGATAGATAGATAGATAGAGAGAGAGAGAGAGAGAGAGAGAGAGAGAGAGAGAGAGAGAGAGAGAGAGAGAGAGAAGGAGAGAGATAGAGAGATAGACAGACAGACAGAGACAGAGAGACAGACAGAGATAGAGAGACAGAGAGAAAGACAGACAGAGACAGAGAGACAGGCAGGCAGGTAGACAGAGATAAAGACAGAGAGATTTGCAGAAAGAGAAAGAGAAACAGAGCTGCAAAAAGAGAAAGGGAGAGAGAGAGTGAGAGAGACAGAGAGACAGACAGAGACAGAGAGACAGACAGAGACAGAGAGACAGACAGAGACAGAGAGACAGACAGAGACAGAGAGACAGACAGAGACAGAGAGACAGACAGAGACAGAGAAATGGAGAGAAAGCTGCAGGGCTACAGAGAAGACAGAGAATAACACAAAGAGAGAGAGAGGGAGAGATACGGATAGTTAGAGTTAGATAGATAGATAGATAGATAGATAGATAGATAGAGAGAGAGAGAGAGAGAGAGAGAGAGGGAGGGACAGAGAGAGAGACAAAGAGAGAGAGAAAGAGAGAGTAAGAAGCCTAGAGAAGACAGACGGTGGCAAGGAAGAGAATTTTGACTGAAGACAGAAAAGAGATAAACACGAATAAAAAACATAAACTTCCATTCTTCTCTCTTTTTCTCGTATCTCCTACATTCTCCTCGTTAGAAATACTGTTTATGTATAAATATATATATATATATATATATATATATATACATATACGCATTCACACACACACACACACACACACACACACACACACATATCATTATACATCCATCCACTCATACATATGCATACATATATTTATGTATGTATGTATATATATATATATATATATATATATATATATATATATATATATATATATATATATATTATATATA
>NC_142950.1:27994988-27999988 GCF_046866305.1 Octopus bimaculoides | reverse complement strand
CCTTGTACTGAACGTGATGATGAAACAGTCAGAAACAGGAACTCATATGACATAAGTTTGTTTACATATATATTTTATACTCCAGTTATATTTTATACTTCAGGCGGTGAATAATAGTAAAGTATTTTGAGTGCAGAACAGAATGCCTTGTGGTATTTGTTCTACCTCACATTGCTGTGAGCTCAAATTCCACCGATTAATGAAATAGTAGACTAGAGCTGTATGTTGGCTGAATTGTGAGGGCGTTGGACTTAATCCTATGCAATATCTCTTGCTACTCTCGGTGTCTTTAGTTCAGAAGCAATTCTGGATCTCGGCTTATTGGCAGTTGTCAAATAAGAACCCGATTATTTCTGTAGCCCATTGCATGGTAGCTCATCGGCTGGTGAGAGAGCACGTTTGGTGTATGACAAAAATGGCCGCAATTTGTAAAAGACAATATGGCGGTGGGAGGTGGCAGAATTAGTAGACGAGCGGAAAAAATCGTGATGATGTAAAATTGGGCTATTCTAGGTCAGATACCACCCCAGCCGACTTCGTCTTTCGTCCTTCTTCGTCATTGATAAAACATGAAAGAAAGTCAGGTACAGGGGTCGAGGTGAATGACTATACCTGGCTTTCTACCAATGCGAGAAATCATCGTCATTATTCTCATTATTAATTAAGGCGGCTAGCTGCCAGAATCGTTAGCATGTCGGACAAAATGCTTAGCAGCATTTCGTCCGGCTGTTTGCATCCGGAGTTTAAATTCCGTTTTACCTTTCATCATACTTTCGGAGTCGATACAATAAGTACCAGTTAAACACTGGGATCAATGTAATAAACTTAACTTACTCCCTAAAATTTCTGGCCGTATTCCAAAATCTCAAACCATTATTATTATTATCATTATTATTATTATTATTATTATTATTATTATTATTATTATTATTATTATTATTAAAAAACAGACACAACAGAGTGAGACAACACGTTTCCTCACTTGGACACAATACTAATTATATATTGTGTAAGCTTATATAAACAGTTGGTGTATTTATAAATTTATAAACTACACAATGCTTACCACAGAAGCTATATATATATATATATATATATATATATATATATATATATATATATATATATATATATATATATATAGATATATATATATATGTATCTATATATATATATATATATATATATATATATATATATATATATATATATATATATATATATATATATATATATATATATATATATATAGATATATGTATGTATGTATGTATGTATATTTGTATATGACTGTGTGCGTATGCAGAGAGAGAGTCAGAGAGAGAGAAACAGACAGACAGAGACATGGACACAGAGAAAAAGCGAGAACAAGAGAGGAGAAAGAGAGAGGATAAGAGAGGGAGGGTTTACAGTAAACGTCTACAGATGGATCTATTATCCATCCATCTATCTTTCTTAGCATACTGCATCTATCTCTGTCAGTCTGTCGGTGTGTCTGTCTGTGTGACTGTTTCGTTTATATATATATATATATATATATATATATATATATATATATATATATATATATATATATATATATGTATGTATGTATGTATGTATGTATTGTTTATGTATTATGCTTCTTGTTTTTCTCTTTATGTATATGTATGCGTGCGTACGTGCGTGAGCGTGGGTGTGTGTGTGTATGTGTGTGTGTGTGTGTGTGTGTGTGTGTGAGAGTCTGTGTGTGTGTGTGTGTGTGTGTGTGTGTGTGTGTGTGTGTGTGTGTGTGTGAGTGTGTGTGTGTGTGTGTGTGTGTGTGCAATAACCCCTAACGGTTAAAAAATTCGCTTCGGAACCTCGAGGTCGCGGTTCGATCTCACTGCATAGCATCTAAGGTTTAAATCCATTTTCTATAGCGTAGGGTCACCCCTTGCATCCTGAGTGAAATCCAATCGATGAAAAACTGCGAAGAAGCCCATCGGATGGATTGTACCTGTAAATCAAAAGGTACAGTCTCCTTATCCCACACTGAGTTACGTTGATTAGCCGCCTGCATATTACGTTAAGTGCACTAGTCTCTGTGGAAAACTCGGGCAATTACACATAAATTTGGGAGCAAGTTATTTCGTTGATCATACAACCGAATCCTCATCATATCGAACGCCCCCACACACACACACACACACAAACACACACACACACATATACATACATACATATATGCATAGAAATAAGTATGCTGAAAAGTTCCTGGTTTTGAGTATAAGAAAATACGGGATAATCAGTTAATTATGATTTTATTCAACATATTCCCCTTTCAGATTCACACATTTTTGACAGCAGTTCTTCAGTTTTTCTAAGCCCTGCTAAAGAACTCGGTAGGTTGGGCCTCCAGCTAGGCCTTTTGCGATACCCTTAAAGCCAGGAACTTTTTAGCATTCCCTCGTATATATATGTACACATACATATATGTGTATGTGTGTGCATACATACATGTCTGTGTGTGTGAGCGTTCGCGCACACACACTACATACATATGTATGTATTTATGCAGTAGAAAATTAAGATAAACACAGGTGTAAATTCTTAGTTCGACGTATGCTTTACCATTGCAGTTCTTTGCAACTGAGCACCGGATGTTCCAAGTGCGTTTGGATGCCTAACCGTATTAGATCTCTGTAACAGCATGTAATAAAAGGTTCTCCTAACGATCCAAAAATGTTTACGTGGTAGTGATCCTGCCTGACATAAATCTTGATTTGATCTATCTCGGGCCGACAATGTCTTTTGTGGGACCCTGTATTGGAGTGCAGAATCCCAGCTAGGAGTAAAATAGCCTCAATGTATTACGACAGGTGCTGTATGATGAATACAAGGCAGAGTCCCTAATGCGGTCGAGATATCGACACAGCATTTTTTCTGCATCTTCCGCAACAATAATGGTGCCAAAGTACTTCTCTTTATTCCTTCCCGTCGTACCATCGAGGCCGAAAGCGGGATTCTGGAGTCTGGGGGCGGATATAGGCTCTCTATACAGCAGAGCCCAAGCATGCATCCTGAAGAGGTCACTTTGGAATTAATGTAAAAAGCTGCAGCGCCAGTACAGTAGGTGGTTGCCCCTCCCTTTATTGGGCAACAGGTCAAATCTTGACAGACCAGTGGTGCAAAACTCCGCTGTCTCTCGAGACAAGATTAATGCCAAAGTAAGCACACACACATACACACACACAGACATACACGCACACATACATGCGTATAGACACAGCTATTTAAACTCGTTATAAACACACTATAATGACGCACACACATACATACATATGTGCACCAAGATTCATACATAGACGCATACATACCCGTATATATATGTATACGTGTATGCACATATATAAGAGTGTGTACTTATGCATGTATGTGTGTATGCGTCTGCGTGAATGCGTCCATGTCCGGTTAGACGTTTGTCTATTTTTAGACTTATCAATAAATCTATCTCTTTCTCTCTTTCTCTGAGTGTGTCTATGTATATACATTATATGCATATATGTATGATCGTATGTATGCATTTGTATATGTTTGCTTGTATGTGTGTTTGTATGTATGTATATATATATATATATATATATATATATATATATATATATATATATATATACATGTATGTATGTATCTAGGCGTATACGTTTGCAATATATATATATATTATGGTATGTTCTGTATAATTTTGCTTTCTTCCTCCACTTTTTTGCTTTCACAGTTTCTCATTTGCATGTACACAAATTGACAATAAAACACACACACACTTTCTCTCTCTCTTTATCTCTCTCTCTCTCTCTCTCTCTCTCTCTCTCTCTCTCACACACACACACACACACACACACACACACACACACACACACACACATACACAAGCACAGAACTTATATAGCTAAATACGTACACATATACGCTATAACGGTCACATTATTGGCCTTAACATGCCGTTCGATCGGTAATATATATATACATGTCAAGACAGACAGACGAGTCTTAAACACGTTGATACGGACATACATAAACTCACACACGTACAAACGTAACTCATAGTCACACACACACATACAACACACACATGCACATAAACAAACACTCAACTACAGGCACATAGATATCTAGATATATGCATACACAGGCCATTGTAGCTATATCAACTGTTTTATACTCCGCCTCCAACAGTTATGGCATCTACAATTAAATGTTCTGACCTAGAATAACGAGGAAACACATGATACGGATTTGAACCCACGGTACGGCTATAAGAAGGTGGCCGCATACTTAACCCTCTGCATCATTTCGATTCTGGCACACATGAGAATGTGTGGCGTTTATGCTTTTTTTTCCTCAAGGTAGCATAACTGTGTGAGAAGAAAGAGGTTTCGAACTTGGTTCACAAAATTAGTTCAGATGAAGCTGACCGACACCTCTACGTGGTCACTCTACACGCTATAATTTGTAGCTAACCTACCATCAAACCTCATTACATCTCGTTTAGAAGACTGTGTGTGAACACATTAACTAATATATCAAATATATATTAGCGTCATCGTCATCATCATCATTGCTGTCGTCGTCATCGGCGTTGTCATCCATCATCACCGTCGTCCTCCTCTTCCTAATCATCAACATCATCACCATCAACAACAACAGAGTGAGAGGTGATTATGTCGTCTTCATTCATCTCCCCCCCCCCACAAACTTCCAAAAGCTGACTCAACCAAGAACTGAAACCTTTACTTCTTCATTACTACCCCCACCACCACTCCCAGACCAGCACATCAGAACAGCACCACCGTTAAACCGAAACATGTCCGTAAGAACGATAAGCGTATAGATACATAGAGGGTAGTGGGAAATATTGATGATTTAATCTCCCCCAGAATATAACAGGTAAGTATTCTATAGACAGCCATTAGATGTAAAAGCCGGCTGCAGGATGCAATGGATGCTGCAGGTATATTCCACTACGCCCACAGTGATATATT
>NC_142950.1:27982488-27987488 GCF_046866305.1 Octopus bimaculoides | reverse complement strand
TCTGATTGGATTTGTGCTAAGTGGAAACTAGAACAAGCCCGTAGTATATATATATATATATATCAAAAATTTTAATGAGAGTTTTGACGCTAATATCCATTATTATTGAAGTTTATTGCTATATCGGTAACGATTACATGTTTATCTCATCAACACATTGTGGAGATATCATCATATGAACATATATATATATATATATTTGTGTGCGGGTGTGTGTCTGTTTTTGTCCCCCCCCCCTCCCCTGCTACCCCCCACAACATCGCTTGACAATCGATGGTAGTGTGTTTAGATCAATGAAAATAGTTAATGCTTTTAGGAAGCAGGTTCAGCCAAAGAAACCGATAGAATAAGTACTAGGCTTATAAAGAATAATTCCTGTGGTAGATTTTTTTGTTCAACTAAAGACGGTGCTCCAGGATGACCGCAGTCAAAGGATTGAAACAAGTAACAGAGTAAGAGAATATATATATATATATATATATATATATATATATATATATATCCTTGCGTATGTATGTATGTATGCATGCTTGTATGTATATATGTGCATAGTCATCAATATATGCATGTATATATATATGCATATGCATATATATGTAAATATATATATTTGTGTGTGTGTGTGTGTGTGTGTGTGTGTGTGTGTGTGTGTGTGTGTGTGTGTGTGTGTGTGTGTGCGTGCGCGTGAGCTCACGTTTGTTCGTGCGTGCACGCGTGTGTATGACATTGTTTGAGATGTCGCTCTGGAAATTGTGCTAACGTTATGGAATATCAAATAATAATAATAATAATAATAATAATAATAATAATAATAACAATAACAATAATAATAAAACAGAGACAATATAAAGATCATCTGTTAAGCATGTCAAAAATGACAAAATGACTATATTCTAGGACATGCCAAGTAATAGAGACATGGAGATTAAGGCAAACAGTCTCGATGTTATTGTCAACGACTTGAAGGAAAAATATTTTCCGAAACGATCTATCAAATCGACCGGACGCCAATACAGCAGGTGTCTTGGGAATTATAACAAGATTTGCAGAAAAATACAGAACCAAAATGTCAAGACTAAGCGCTCATATGCAACATGCAGGAAATGAATGATGTGGCGATTGCTGTGGTGACCGCATTAACGTTAGACACACAAGATTGTATGTGTAACGGGTTGAAGAAAGCATTGCTGAATAATGTTTAAAGCAACCGAACAACACTAGGGGAAATAAACTAATAAGGGAAATATTGAACTCTGTTGACGCACCAGAATTTTAGTTAATTGAAGTTTGTATATGGCGAGAGGGAGATATCGCATACGCTACCAATTCATATAACTTAGGTTCTCTTTTATACTGTGGCTTTACTTGAAAGGAAGGGCAGCACTCGTAACTATTTTAAGGGTTTCTAAGATAGGTGGGAAAAGAAGAGATATGTATCCGTGAACTGAAGACCTTGTTAGAGTGCTTGCAGTAGAGTGGACTCTGGTTGAAAAAAAAATACCCAGAGATCCGGTGGGGGTGTTAACTGACACTCCGTCAGCTACGACGACGAGCGTCCCACTTGATCCGATCAACAGAAAATCCTGCTAATGAAATTAACGTACGAGTGGCTGAGCACTCCACAGACATATGTACCCTTAACGTAGCTCACAGGAAGATTCAGCATGATACAGAGCATGACCAGGCTGGACCTTTGAAATATTGGTACTACTCATTTTTACCAGCTGAGTGTGGGGTTGAACGACGTGACAGTAAGAATCTTTCTTAAGGGCACAACCAGCTATCAGAAATTGAACCTACTATATAATACCAAATTAGACCCTAAAGTAACACCAGAATCATTAAAGCAAACCTCACGATAAAAGTATTGAAATATAAATCCTACACTCCGAAAAGACAATGCTGCGCTCACCTCAATAACAAGGGCGTGCACATGGCGAAGCAGTAGAAACTCACATGAAATTGTTGAAAGTACAAGATTAATGCAGCGCCACCAGCTGCATGTGAAGCAGCAGGCCCTGCAGCTGAACCAGCAGGACAAGTAGACGTGATAGATTCTACCTCTTCACTGTAGTGTACTAAGTTTTTGGCAGTGTATTTCCTGCTTCCTAAAAGCATTGGCTATTTTCATTGATGTGTTAACATTTGAAAGTGATGCGATAACAATGAATTACAGCTGAACATACAGAATATCTGAGATAGATTGGACAGAATAAAGTACACAGAATGCACAACTCATTAACTAAACACAGATCCGGGATACGTACATGTAGCTATGTAAACATATGTGGTATATATATATGTATGCTTGCGTACAGAAACACACATACATATGTCTACATCTATTTATGCCTCAACCTGTATATCTCTGTACACACACATATACACATACACACACACACATACGCACATATAATATGTGTGTGTGCTTATTGTATCAGTTTAGCGTTGTTTTGTAAAAATATTAATACGGAAGTCATATACAATCTGCTTGATAAGCATATATTTAATCTTACTGTGAAAATAATCTTCGTGATTAAACTACAGGAACAACAGCAGCTTGAACTGAAGATCTAAGTACCTGGTTTCGGCTTAAATCAACATCTCGTCAGTAATCTTACTTCCTTTTGCATTTACCGGGTTTGCACAGAAACTTATAGAAATTGCGAAGACGTTGTAACAAGTATAATGGAAGGAATTTACAGAATGGTACAAAGCTGATTGACGGGAAAGAATAACTTATAGTATCAATAAAAGGCAGTTATGATTTAATCCGTTGGCGGATATTATGTACGATATTTCAGTCCAAGATATTATGTACGATATTTCAGTCCAAGATATTATGTACGATATTTCAGTCCAAGATATTATGTACGATATTTCAGTCCAAGATATTATGTACGATATTTCAGTCCAAGATATTATGTACGATATTTCAGTCCAAGATATTATGTACGATATTTCAGTCCAAGATATTATGTACGATATTTTAGTCCAAGATATTATGTACGATATTTCAGTCCAAGATATTATGTACGATATTTTAGTCCAAGATATTATGTACGATATTTCAGTCCAAGATATTATGTACGATATTTTAGTCCAAGATATTATGTACGATATTTTAGTCCAAGATATTATGTACGATATTTCAGTCCAAGATATTATGTACGATATTTTAGTCCAAGATATTATGTACGATATTTCAGTCCAAGATATTATGTACGATATTTTAGTCCAAGATATTATGTACGATATTTTAGTCCAAGATATTATGTACGATATTTCAGTCCAAGATATTATGTACGATATTTTAGTCCAAGATATTATGTACGATATTTCAGTCCAAGATATTATGTACGATATTTTAGTCCAAGATATTATGTACGATATTTCAGTCCAAGATATTATGTACGATATTTTAGTCCAAGATATTATGTACGATATTTCAGTCCAAGATACACACAAAATGAATGCCCCCACCCTCACAAAATAATATAAACATATATTTGTACGTTGTTGATGTCTTCTGGTAGCCATCAACTTTTTCTATCCGAAAGGGATTTTTGCAGACCAGTATTTACATACCATCATTCTTGCATTATGTGCTTCGAGATCCACTATTCCATCCCGCCTCAAAGAAAATCAAGAATTATTATACATATGTATATCCAGACAAACATATATCAGCGTATGCACGTGAATGTGCGTGGTCAATTGGTTAGGGCATGGAGGAGGGGTGATCGGCTCATAATCATCAGGGCGCGTGTTCGAATCTCGACACCAGATGTGTTTTTGAGCAAGGTAATTAATTCACGTCGTTCCACTCAACTAAACTTTAATTAGATCCAATCGAGTGCTGATGCACTCTGCTTATCTCTCTCTCTCTCTCTTTCTCTCTCTCTCTTTCTCTCTCTCTCTCTCTCTCTCTCTCTCTCTCTTTCTCTCTTCCTCTCAAGCTGCTCCTTAATCACGACCGAGTGGGCTGAGTGGGTCTATTACTACTTGTGGTTATACAGACACCTAAAATAGCAACTGCTAACCACTAGGAGAAGCGCCTTCACGGGTGATGTACACTTATGTCTAGGAACGGTCCTTTGCTCTTAAACAATTGTTTCGACCAGAGCTAAACTGGAGTTAAATAACGACAATAATAACAATAAAAGCAGCACCACCACCACACCACCAACCCCTCCACCAAAAAAACAACAGCAATAACAACTCCAATTATGAAAGCTGGCATTGATCAAAATGTACATCGACTTAGTGTCATTATTAGAACATCAATCAGAACAAGAATGTGACAGACGTATGGCATGTGAGAGCAACTGGTAGATTCTAAATGTATGTACTTCACTTTCCTGCAATCGATATTTGCTTTGTTGATCAATATTTGGCCTGTGATCAGTAACATGTACGTGTTTTTTTTTTCCTCTTGATAAATAGATAAATAGATAGATAGATAAATAGATAGATAGATAGATAGATAGATAGATAGATAGATAGATAGGTAGGTAGGTAGGTAGGTAGATAGATAGATAGATAGATAGATAGATAGATAGATAGATAGATAGATAGGTAGGTAGTTAGGTAGATAGATAGATAGATAGATAGATAGGTAGGTAGGTAGGTAGGTAGGTAGAGTGATTGATTGATTTAAACATCAGATAATTTAAGGGACAATAACACTTGGATTACCAGTTAAAAGAGCGGAAACGAGAAACTCGGAGTGTCGGCAACTTAGACTCACTCAAAATGCATTAAAGAACAGTCTACATTTACATTCTGATTTCAGTAACAATTCATTTCTTGCTGAGATAGCAGAAATCAATATGTATTTACATAGACTATCGGATGTTATTAAACACCGCTGGCCACAATGCACTTTCTGGCACTCTTGCAGCTTTTACACGATTCCCCCCCCCCCCACTGGCTAATCTGAAAGGCCAACATTCGTACTTGGAAAGAAAGCCAGTCTATCGCAGGGTCACCCATTAACA
>NC_142950.1:27967488-27977488 GCF_046866305.1 Octopus bimaculoides | reverse complement strand
ACGTCCATACAACGTTAGAATCCATTAAAAGACAAAGCAATATAACGGCCGTCAATCGAGCTTTGCCATACACAGTCAAACACAAACAAACAAATAAACAAACACTCACACACGCACGCACACACACACACACAAATACATATACAAATACATACGCAAAGAAACGCACACATATATAAGCTTCCTCTCTCGCCTTTCTTAACTCCGTCCCTCTATCCGTCTCTCCTTCTCTTTCTGTCTCTCTCTCTCTCTCTCTCTCTCTCTCTCTCTTTCTTTCTGGATGTATGTGTGCACATACATATGTACATATATATATATATATATATATATATATATGTGTGTGTGTGTGTGTGTGTGTGTGTGTGTGTCTCTGTGTGTGTATGTATATATATATATATATATATATATGAATGTTTGTAAATATGTATATACACACACACACTCACGTAAATTGCGTACATATATGAGTGTATGTATGTATGGGTGTGCGTGTGCATAATATATATAGAATACATATATTTATATAAACAAATATGTATTATATGTATATATATATGTATATACATATATAAATATACATATATATATGTTTATATATATATTTATATATATATATATATATATATATATATATATATATATATATATATATATATATATATATATATATACGTTATTTGTTATATATATATATATATATAAACTGTACCTCTATGGGTGCACTTTTATATAGAAATCTAAACAAGTAAATGAAATAGAAGCAAAAAGAATAAAGATCTAATGGATCCAACAGAATGGTAAATATCAACATGTGTTATAGAAATTTCTCTATTACTCTGGAAGATAACTGCATTACGTTGATTGGTTGTGTGCGCGCGCGAATCTGTGTGCCCGTGCGTGCTTGTTTCTGCGTGTCCACGTACTTTTGTTCTTTAAATATACATCTATGAAAAGTGTTGATGCGTATGAGAATAGAAAAACAATTCCAATATCTTGCTAGGTTAAGCTTACACATCAGTACACCTGTCAATAGACGTTTCACACACACACACACACACATACCACATATAATATATATATATATATATATATATATATATATATACATAGACATACACACACACACACATATAGATGTACTCGTACTCATGTATGTATGTTTGTGGATGTGGATGTGTGGGTAGGTATCTGTATATCTATATA
This sequence comes from Octopus bimaculoides, assembly GCF_046866305.1. Taxonomy (NCBI): domain Eukaryota; kingdom Metazoa; phylum Mollusca; class Cephalopoda; order Octopoda; family Octopodidae; genus Octopus; species Octopus bimaculoides. The sequence continues at coordinate 27,976,285 of NC_142950.1, read as the reverse complement.
TATGTGTGTGTGTTTGTGTGTGTACGTCGCTGAGTACTAAGGAACTTGCTTCCCAACCATATGGTTCTGCGTTCAATTTGATTACGTGACATCATGATCAAGGGTCTTCTACTATAACCGTTGGCCGACCAAAGACCTTTTGAGTGGATGTGGTAGACGGAAACTGAAAGAAGCCCATCGTGTATACACGTATATATATATATGTGTGTGTGTGCATGATTTTTGTCTTTGTGCGTGTGATTGTCTCATTGCACTGTTTGATAACCATTGTTGGTTTGTTTACGTCCCAACAACTTACTCTTTCAGTAAAGGAGACCGACAAAGTAGATACCACACTTTTAAAATTAAAGTGCTGGAGATAATTTGTTCTATAAAAAAACTTTCAAGCAGGGGTTCCAGAATGGCCACCATCCATTGACTAAGACAGATGATAAATAGCAAAACGTAAATATATCTATGTATATGTACGTATGTATGTATGTACGTATGTATGTATGTATGTATGTATGTATGTACGTGTGAGTTTGTATGCATCTCTATATATATATGCCTATATTTATATATATATATATATATATATATATATATCATTACAAATTAAAAGGGTAAAGGATTATCAATTTATTAATTAATAAATCAATTAACAATTAATAATTTTTACCAAGCCCATCGGTATGAAAGCACCATTATTGGTGGAGAACTTATTTAAAAGCTCATATATATTTATAAATATAATTAAGGGATCAGCAAATATTTGCTTCACCATATACCGAAGTTCAGAAATAGCAGCTAAAAAAGCTGAGAATCGGAATTGGTTAGTTTTCATTGTTTTTTCTTCTTGTTTTTGCCTTTGTGAGTTACAAGTGATGCTATCTGTGGGATTCTCAGATTTTTTAGCTGCTATTTCTGAACTTCGGTATATGGTGAAGCAAATATTTGCTGATCCCTTAATTATATTTATATATATATATATATATATATATATATATATATATATATATATATATACATACATGTACAGTGACATGTCTGTGTGTAAGAATATGTGTGAATGGTGTGTGTGTGTGTATTTATGTGTGCATGCATGTGTCAAAGCCTGTCATCGCAAACTGGAAGTAAATGCTTTCAATAAATTTAAGAGAGTTTACTGCATTATTCTGAAGTCACAAATAATAGCTTCACTGAGTGCAGTGAGCTGGCAGAAACGTTAGCACGCCAGACGAAATGCTTAGCGGTATTTCGTCTGCCGTTACGTTCTGAGTTCAAATTCCGCCGAGGTCGACTTTGCCTTTGATCCTTTCGGGGGTCGATAAATTAAGTACCCGTTGCGTACTGGGATCGACCTAATTGACTGGCCCTCCCCTCCCCCAAAATTTTGGGCCTTGTGCCTAGAGTAGAAAAGAATAATAGCTTCACTGTTTTGAACATTTGTAACTACAATCGTGTGTGCACGCATGAATATATGTATATATATATACATATATATATATATATATATATATATTTAAGTAAATATTCACACAAACACACACATATATATATATATGAGTATTTTTGTATCTATCTATGCATATATATATATATATATATATATACATATATATATACATATATATATATATATATACATATATATATATATATATATATATATATATATATATATATATATATATATATATATATATATATATATATATATATTTATATATAAACGACCCTTCGAGGATAAAAGGCAAACACGATCTCTGCATAATTTGAACTCAGAACGTAGAGACGGACGAAATGCCGCTAAGCATTTTTTTCCCAGCGTACTAACATTTCTGCCAGTTATCCACCCTACAAAATGTTATATATTTTGCTGCGTTTGTTCAGCATTCAAAGCTACACTTCATAAAATATCACTGTGATATAAACTACAATCTATTTATATCTCATACAAACATAAATTTTATCAATACCTCATCACATCCAGCGTGTCATTATAAAAAAAAAACTTTTACAATGTATATATGTCTATTTATTCTTTTAGCTGCTGCTGCTGCTGTTGTTGTTGTTGTTGCTGTTGTTGCGGTGGTGGTGGTGGTGGTGGTTGTGATGATGTTTAAATTTTCAGTTATTAATAATTATAACCGGGTAATGGTTATTGTTTTATTTTATCGATCGATTGATATCTCTTTTGTTTCGTCGCTGTAGGCAGGAAGAAACGTGGTGGTGTGGGCGTGGAGGTGGCGCGGCGCGGCGCGGCGCAGCGTAGGGAGTGGTGCGGTGCGTCTGTGTGGTGGTGGGAGGGTTGGTATCTGTCGTTTCTGTTTCTAATTTCTATTTTTGGCTGCAGATGAAAAACATGTCGGAACAACATTTACCTAAAGATTACTTACATAATATTTTTGTTAATTAAATAATTATAGGCTATATGATGTATATTTACACATGCACACGCACACACACATATGTTTGTGTATATGTGCACGCACAATATGTGTGCGTATATGTATACGTCTATAGGCATATACATGCATACATGTATATATGTATATATATATATATATATATATATATATATATATATATATATATATATATATATATATATATATATATATATATATACATACATACACTCACACACACACATACATATATATATATATATATATAGCAGTTGCATGTAAGCTACATATATCGTTAGTTATATCGTGCTAAATGAATTACACATTCTTCAAATCCTAGTAATGATATCAAACAGCAAATGCAAAACAAGAAAAAGAGAAATAAAAAAATAAAAAAAATAACAAAAAATGCCTTTATCGTGGTATTTCTTTCGTTCACTATTTATTTATTTTATCGGTTCTCGAGCCAAGATCTGCTGGAACCAATTTTCTTCTAATGATCCATGCTTATTTTTACTAGTTTACTTCTTTCCTTCTCTTCTTCTCTCTTTCTTTCTTTCACTTTTCCTTTCTTTCGTTTTTTTCTTTCTTTTGCTTGTCTTACCAACAGACTTTGGACAAAACTGGCAATTCCCCATTATCAATTACCAATTATTCATTATTCATTATTCATTTTTCATTTCCCTTCATTTTTTTTTTTTTGTTACGTGTGTATTTTCATTGTTTTTTATTTTTTTATCCATTGTCTATTGTGACTTGAGTCGATATCCACATTTAACAATTTTCTCCCTTTAATGAAGCATGTTGCTGTATTTACCATCTACCATTTACCATTTACCAATAGACTTAGCACCACTCCGCCAGATCGTCTCCTCTTCTTAAAATATTAACGAACATTTACGTGGTAGCTCAATCTGCTAGGAATAGGAACAATAGCCAAATATTTTCCTATAAAAACACCCTATCAGCCAACTTCAAAAGAACACTGCGTAGGGTTTGTTGTAAGGGAAATTTGTACCTAGGACCACACATGATGTATCTAGGAATACTCATGATGAATACATGGGTACATTATGTGTAATCCAGTTTTCTGGCGAGCTCAATAGAATTCATTGAACTCTTATAGTTTTCTAGCAATTTGATAATTTAAGATAATCCTTGAGGTTATGATAATAATAATAATAATAATAACAACAACAACAACAACAACAACAACAACAACAACAACAACAACAACAACAACAACAATAATAATAATAATAATAATAATAATAATAATAATAATAATAATAATAATAATAATAATAATAACAACAACGATAATAAATGCCTTGATGAAGTACCAGTCATGTCCTGATGCAGTACCAAGCACTCTGTCATGGCTTCTGATCTGAACTGATTGAAAGTGTTATCATGTACATGTTTTGTTTTGATATAAAGATGAGCTACAGCAAATATTCATCTCAATACCCCTGATTTACTTGTCAATTGTTTGACCATAACCAGTTGAGCTTGAGCGTGTTCCTTGGTAACTGATGATATGTGCATCTCTGTTATAAATGAAGTATCTTACTCAAAGATAGATCTTATTTACGAATGTCTATGTGAATTAAATAAATAGGTAGAATGAACATGAAATACAGCACAAGAATAAAGATAAAATATATTACTTTACGGCGGTGTAATTACCAGACAAGTGTTTAGATCTGATAACATGTGTTGAAACAAAAATGATTGCATTGTGGCAGATATTCAGAAACAAAGTCCGTTAATTTCACTTAAACATTTACTGTTCGTAATATGGTGTCAAAATTTTTGTGGCTCCAGCCTGTGACCTAGTTACTGACAACGTTAGCCGTTTCGTCGACTGTTCACCTTATCAGCCGCCGTTGAAAACATAAGACATAGTAGTTGTCATAGGCATTTGAGTTGACCACGAACTGGCAAAAGAACGAAGTGGTTACTTTTTATATTACCGAGAAATAAGCGATTAACAACCTTTTGAAAAGTATCGACTACACACTACTAAAAGGCTATAGGTGGCGGTCACTTAAATACATGACAGGGGTTACATAGAAATTAAACGAATGTGTGCTTACAGTACAACAACATAGTATGCATGCAAGTACTGATCAATGTATGTATATTCATTTATATATACGTGTATACGCATACACACACATATATATATGCTTATATATATATATATATATATATATATATATATATATATATATATATATATATATATGCATGTATGTATGTATGTATGTATGCATGTATGTATGTATGTATGTATGTATGAGTGTGAGTTGTGTGTGTGTGTGCGAGCGGGCGTTTGTTCTCGAAGTCGAAATTTCAAACTTTGCTGCTTCTAGTATCATTCTTGGCCATCTATCAAGTGATTTATCATCATCTGATGTAATGCCTTTATGTGTGTGTATGTATGTGTGTGTGTTTTGTTTGTGTGTATGCGTGTGTGTTCTTGTGTGCGTATATGTTTGTGTTTGTGTGTATGTGTATGTGTATGTTTGTGTGTGTGTGTGCGTGTTTGTGTGTATGTGTGTGTTTGTTATTAAATTGTATCACATTTCAGACAGTCTAATTATATAACGAACCCATTTAACTGTTATCTAAATGTTGTAGTTTCATTATCTCAACTCATGACACCTTTCGCTCACTTGTGCTGGTGTTAGTGATGTATATATCTATATATTTTTTCTTTTTACATACTAAAAACATTCAGTGTGTGGCCTTTCTGATACGTTTAATGCTTTAGCGAAGTAAATGATGACATGTTCACTTGGCTAGTTGCCTGCATTATTATGCACTTCTTTCGCTTTATCTGGCAGTCAAAACAATCGATAATTTAAGGCGCTGAAATAAATGTAGAATTCAACTCTTTGACTGGATCCGCAATAAAAGAACCAATCTTTTGATGAGTTCTTTAGAAGTCATTGAATATTTATAATTTCCTATCAACTTCAGAGTATAGGATTGTTCTTATTTGGCATAATAATAATAATAATAATAATAATAATAATAATAATAATAATAATAATAATTCTTTGTAATTTTGGCGCACGTCCAGCAATTTTGAGCAAAGAAAACAGGTCGATGATTGCATCAACCCCAGTACTTGGTAAACATTCCATTTTATCGACGATGAAAGGCAAAGGGTCACCTCGGCTGGGTTTGAACTCAGAACGTAAAGAGCCAGAGGAAGCATTTTGTCCGACGCGCTAAGGATTCCGCCGATATAATACTACTACTACTACTACTACTACTACTACCACCACCACCTCCATCACCATCACCACCTTCACCTTTCATATGTTCTCTAAACATTCTCTAGAACAATACTAGAACAATACCTATATGTATGTATATATATATATATGTGTATGTGTGTGCGTGTGTGTGTGTGTGTGTGTATGTGTGTGTGTGTGTGTGTGTGTGTGTGTGTGTGTGTCTGTTTGTCCCCCCCCTCCAGCATCGCTTGACAACCGAGGCTGCTGTGTTTGGGTCCCTGTAACTTAGCGGTTCGGCAAAAAAGACCGATAGAATACGAACTAGGCTTACAAAGAATAGGCTCTGGGGTCAATTTGCTCGACTATAAAGGCGGTGCTCCAGCATGGTCGCAGTCAAATGACTGAAACAAGTAAAAGAGTAAAAAAGTATATATATAATATATATAATATATATATATATATATATATATATATATATATATATATATATATATATATATATATATATATATATCAGGGGCGTATAATTCGGGTGTGCTAGGTGTGAGCTGCACACCCATCGGAAATGGCGAATTCATTATAAATATTAACTTTATTCATTAATTTAATCACAAATCTTAATGAAAAACTTTTGTTGTGCCCCTGCTTGAAATTCGGTGGCATTGGTTATAGCAGCACACCCAACACAGCAACCAACAAGCGTCACTGATATGGTGAATTCTCCAGTCGAAGACTACGTATGAGTGTTCGGCTTTTGCCGAACGACCTGCACAAATGGTTTGTTTATTGTGATCAAATATTCGTGCCGCACATTACCTCACTCCCACCATCGAATCGATGATGCCTGAACAGGTGCGCGGTGTACCACGTGTCAGGTGTCGAAGTGATCACAGAGCAACGTGAGATGAAGTGCTTTGCTCAAGAACACAACGGTCAAGAAATTAAAACCAAATATTCGCGATGGTGGGTGGTACACACTAAGCACTAGGCCATAGGATTCCGTCTAATGATGTAATGTAATTGGTATGTGCTAGGGTTGGTTTACCATTAAGACTCTAGCTTTAACAGTCACTAAAACAAAGGCCGCGTTGTAGCTGCCTAGAAAAGAATGTCTATGAATGATTCATCATTGCGCAGGTAGATATATATATTAGAAAGAAAGATCTGCTGTAAGAGACTTTATACATTATTTCTTAATCCCTTATTGACAATGCTCTGCAATTATGTTTGAATTATAAATTACATGCTCTAAAGTAATACCACATGTTTTTCTTGTTTCTTCTCGTTTTCTAAGATATTATGATTGATCGTTGACTGAACACTATTCAATTTTTTTTCTCCGTGTTTTTCTCCTTGTCTCCGTATTCTTTCTGTTGAAGAGCGTAGTTCGAAACGTCAAAGACTTTCCGTATTCCCGAGCGTCATACTAATATATCCTTTTGTTATTTACACCACCTGTCCTCGTCTGTTGTTATTATTTGTATATTCTCTCATATATATATATATATATATGCTTTATTCAGACTAAAGAAAAAGCCCTGTTGACCTAGATGCTTAATGTTAAATTCCCCTACATTATGATAGTAGTAAAAAAAAAACCCAACCTAAAATTGTGCTGCCACTCTGACCAGAGAAGTCTTTATAACCATATCTATGTATAATGCTTACACCTTCCCTTTCCTTAAAAGTGAAAGATTGATTGCCCCCTTATACTTTGAACCACTAGATAAGAGACAAATAAAATCAGAGACAGTTAGAATTCTACCTACAAATAATTACTAGCCTGCTAGCCTTGGCTGTGTCAAGATGGATTTTTATGTATTCTTCTTCCCACTTAGATTTTAAATGTTGCCACAATAGTAATATGTCCATTCTTCTGTAATTTTCCATATTCTTGTGCAGCTGAAAATTGCTCTACATTTTGCATTTAATGTAATGCTCGCATTACTTAAATAAATGGAGTAGCATGAAACGTGCGTACAGTAATAACCTTTAAAATCCGCGTTGCTTTTTTGATTTTATATATATATAAAATCAAATCCGTTAATATGTGAATATTCTCTCGGTTTCTTTATTAAAATACTGACTGGTGTGTATGAAATAAGATCTATACATATATTATTATTATTATTCAGTAGTTTTATTTTTATAACGTGCTTTCACTTCACTACCGAGCGCAGCTCTGTGCGCCTTGGGTATGTGCTGTGGTTTGCTGTGGTGCTCTTATGTTTACTGTATTGAAAGTGTTTTGCGTAGAATGTGTGCAGTACCCAGTAGTGCAATTTTCTGTATGTTATATATATTTGTAAGTCCTGGTGTTTTTGTTATGTATTTGTCTGAATATTTTTTTATTATACCTAAGGCACCTACTATGATAGGAATTGTTTCTGTTTTTAGATTCCACATTCGAGTTATCTCTATTTCCAGGTCTTTGGATTTTGAAAGTTTTTCCATTTCTTTTAGAGAAACGTTGTCATCTGCTGGTATTGAAACATCAATTAGAAGGCATTTTTTTCCTTCATGATCTTTGACAACTATATCTGGTCTATTTGCCTTAATTTCTCTATCTGTGTGTATTGGCATATCCCAGAGTATGGTTGCTTTCTCGTTTTCTGTGACCTTTTCTGGCGTGTGTTTATACCATCTTTTTTCTGTTGCTATTCCATAATGTTGGCATAGCTTCCAGTGTATATAGGTCCCAGCTCTGTCGTGTCTGTGAATATATTCCTTCTTAGCCAGGACTGGGCAGCCAGAGATAATATGATTTATTGTTTCTTGTCGATCTCCACATATTCTACAGTTACTTGTTATATTTCTTTTCATTATGTGTTTTTGGTAATTTCTGGTGGGGAGGCTTTGGTCTTGTGCAGCAATTAAAAATCCTTCTTCTTCTTCTTCTTCTTCTTATTATTATTATTATTATTATTATTACTATTATTATTATTATTATTATTATTATTATTATTATTATTATTATTATTATTATTATTATTATTATTATTATCATTATTATTATTATATACCCATTTGTACTGGAGAAAATCTTTTCTACTGTATTGAGTTTTAAGCAGTTAACCAGTGAAATTTGGATGTTTTACAACCTTATAAGAGGAGCTTGTTTCCTTGGATATATATATATATATATATATATAT
>NC_142950.1:27949988-27959988 GCF_046866305.1 Octopus bimaculoides | reverse complement strand
CGATATTCACTTTATAAACACTCTCTCCTATTGAATTACTTGACGTCACACTCTACTATTTATTTTAGCAATCACCAAGTCTACGCTTCATTCTATATACTTGCCTATCTGTCTGTTCGTCTGTCCTTGTCTCTTTTCTATCTGTCTATCACTGTCGTTTTGTCTCTTGTCATTCGCTCTTTCATTGCCTGTCTATGACTTTATTAGTCTGCCCGTCTGTCTGCTTGCCTGTTTGTCTATCTGTCTGCTTATCTGTCTGTCTGTCTGTCGGTCTGTTTGCCTCTGTTTGTCAGTGTGTGTGTCTGTGAGTGCGTGTCAGTCTGTCTGTTCATGTCTCCTTTCTATCTGTCTATATCACTGTCTTTTTGTCCCTCTGTCATTCGGCCATTCGATTAGCTGCGTCCTTGAGCAAGACACTTTATTTCACGCTGCTCCAGTCCACTCGGTCGACAATAAATGAGTTATACCTCTAATTCAAAAGGCCAGCAATTTCACATTCTGTGTCACGCCGAACGAATCTCCCTGAGAACTACGTTAAGGGTACGTGTGTCTGTGGATTACTCAATCATTTGCACGTCAATTGACGATCAGGATGTTCCGTTGATCCAACCAACCGGAACTCTTATCGTCGTAACCCATATCGTAACAGTGTTATCCTTATGTTCCTTTGCCTCTCTGTTCTTCTAGCTCTCCCTCTGACTGTCTGTCTTTCCCTGTATCCTTATATAACTCTATGCGTCAGCATGTTTGTCAGTCCTTCCGCCTCCATGTCATTCTACCTTTCAATTACTCTACAAGTTTCAGTCTCTGTCTGCCGCACTCTCGTATATGTATTACTCTGCATGTCCGTATGTTCATTGTCTATTACAGATCTGTTCGTAGGTTAATTACAAATAGATTTCAGCTGCGTAAAAACAACATTTAATTAAGTGGGGAATACTTTTAAAGAGATTACCAAACATCTAATTAGAAGTAATTTTTAGGTGAGGAGAGTAGATCATTTGCTCAACGACTAATATTATTTTAATTAATTCAGTAAGTGGACCAGGAAAATCTGGAAATGTTTCGGGCTTGTTATGACCTCATCAGCAAGGCATACGCTTCACCATACTTGCGCTGAGATAATAATAATAATAATAATAATAATAATAATAATAATAATAATAATAATAATAATAATGATGATAATAATAATAATAATAATAATAATAATAATAATAATAATAATAATAATAATAATAATAATGATAATAATAATAATAATAATAATAATAATAATAATAATAATAATAATAATAATCCTTTCTATAGATAGATAGATAGATAAATAGATAGATAGATAGATAGATAGATAGATAGATAGATAGATAGATAGATAGATAGATAGGCCGTTTAAGTTCATCATATACGACCTGTACGACACCAAGATCATATTCCTAAACGTAATGTATCCCTCAATACTCTGTTGTACTCAAGATGTATTATTTTACACGATCAAAATATAAAGGTGAAAACGAAAGCATTCAATAAGCGGGGCAACAACAGAGAATAAGAAAAACAAAAAACTATTGTTGTATGATTTTGACAATTTTACTTGGTCTATGGCCTTCCTGGGTTACCACCTGGAAAGGGTTTAATCGAAAAACTAGGCCCCTGTCTCGTTGTTATTCTATTACTTTGTTTTATAGACACGCTACGCTGTTTGTACATTGAGCAGATTTTAACTATCTTGCGACTGCGTTTGGGAACATAGCGTTGTGAAACTCCCATGGAGTGTCTTTTTATTACTATTAGAGGTACTGGGAAGTAGTGGTCTCATACTTCTGTTGCGTTTAAAGTCTACAAAATTCAGATGAGGAAGTATTTGTTTGAAATAAGAATATTTCTTCAAAATATGAAGGTAACTTTCATGCAATACGTTTGAAGGGCCAGCGAAATTCAGGTGCCAGTTAATCACTAAAGGAATTCGGTCCTAAATTTTGTTTTTTAACCTCTACAATTAGGTGTGAAAATTTGATAGATTTTTGCTATTTTAGCTGTGTCATTTGCGATTTCCTTTAATTGTGAATCATTATAATCGCGCCTGGCGTAACGACGTTTAAAATCAATTGCATGTTTTTGATAATCCCCTATGTCAGTACAAGTATTCTAAAAGAACAGGGATTCGGGATTTGGCTTATATGTACTGTGTGAATGATCGGAGAGGCGATGAACATAAATGTGACATGAATAGGTTTGCAAGATAACTCTGTTTGCGACTTTCTGAAAACTTTTGTCTAAAACATCGTCGACATTAGCATTGAAAAATCGATGAGAATTGTATGCCAAAAAGAAATTTTATAGTTGCTGTTCATTGATGACGTCTTTCTTGTCTGGAAAGGAACGCAGGATGGTTTAATTAAGTTTTTTTCAAATGTTTGACAGCTTCACGCAAATCTATGGTCGAAAAGAAAACATGAAACCACATAAAAAGCAACAAACGTGTTTAGGTGTGTATGCATGTATGTATGAACATGTGTGTGTGTATTATGTATGTATGTGTGTGTGTATGAATGTATGTATATATAGCCAGAGGGAAGAGTGTGCATGTATGAATGGAGGTGAGTTTGTAAGTATGTATGCGGTATGTGTGTGTGTGTGTGTGTGTGTTTGTGTGTGTGTGTGTGTGAGTGACGCAGTGCGTACATTATGTGGGGTGATGTGCGTTGCATGTACTGGAATATATAAATATTTATAGTCAAATCAAATAAACGAACAATAGGATTGACAATAACAAACAAGAAGAGAACGCACACAAGGAATGTATTAGTTTGACACTCAGGAAAAAAAGAGAGAGTTTTTGCCGTTTCGAGCATAGCGCTTTGTTGGAAAAGAGGAAAAAAATCACCAACAGCACGTATGTACTATATATATATATATATATATATATGTGTGTGTGTGTGTGTGTGTGTGTGTGTGTGTGTGTGTGTGTGTGTGTGTGTGTGTGTGTGTGTGTATGTATGTATGTATAGATAGATAGATAGATAGATAGATAGATAGATAGATAGATAGATAGATAGATAGATAGATAGATATACCTATTCCTGCATTTGTGTGTATATGTGCGTGTGTCTCAATTTATGTAATATAAAACCATGTATCTGCACGCATGTTTCATTATGTTTCTTTTCATCACTTCAATCTTGTTGAGTTTACTCCGCGCCACAATTGTTGCACTCCCATTCACAGTTTTTTCCCATTTTACTGTTTTCGGATTTTTTTTCCTCTTCCTCCCCTCTGTCTCCTCCTCTTCTTCACTTTTAATTCCTTTTCACTCTCACTGCTTGCAATCTAGTTATCAACCACTACTACTAATATTAGTAAAACCCCTCTTTCTCTCCCTACCCTCTCTTTCTCCCTTAGTTTCTTTCCATCTTCTTCTCTCTCCCTTAATCTACACGTACACACTCTCTCTTTATTTACACACACACACTCTCTCTCTCTCTTTCTCCCTCTCCCTCTCCCTCTCTGATGAAGGGTTTTCAAGATTACAGTTTTCTTATGTAACCATCTTCTATTTGAGTCATGGACATTTTTTTCTAACTGCATTTTACTATAACCTGAGCGACTGATATGGACACACACACACACACACACACACACACACACACACACACACCACACATATATATATTATCCTCATAATCAATGTCAACAACATTCTCGAATAAGAATAATAAATTTGTACTCCACAAAAGTATAGAGTACGCATGAGATTAATGTAGAATTGTTTTCATTACGACTGAACATATAAACAAACGTTGATATATGCAGGAATCCTTCACCATATCGCGGTTCACCTATCGCTGTTTATTATTCAAGCTTACGTCGATCCCTCTATGCTGTTGTTTTGTATTTATAATAAAATAAATACAGGGTGATTCAAAAGTCTTCTTAATTCTACCTCAGTTCATCCAATTGTATTCATTCATCGCTACTTTTCATTAAAAAATGCCTTTATTTTTTATATTCAATGTGCATTTTCGCTATTTTTCTTTTTACTTTCTTCATACCATTTAAGTAGAATATAAGCTTTTATGAGTAGTGAAGAAAATTGAGACATGAAACAAATAAGGGTATAGAAAGGAACAGATTTTTCAGGGGGAAAAAAATTACGAAATGGGACCAAAGTGGGAATAAAAATGGAAATGAATATAAATGATTTGGGATGCAAAATATTAAGAAATAAAAGTTAGCTATAACATTTTAAAGTTATAGTTAAGAGAAAAAAAGTTATTCTATATTGTATTCTAAATTAGTAATTCATAATATTTCACTCATAAACAGATTTATGACTTCACTAGTTAGAGAAGTAATTTCGCTATGTTGTTTGGCGGACTTAATCCGTCGCCTGGACCTATAGGGTATTTAGTCGAATTAACTCGGTTGTCACTATTCGGTCCGAGTCTACATTCTTAAGATAATATCCAGTTTCTCTCACTTCTCTCGAAGACCCTAAATACAATAAAAAAAGATCAATAGATAAGGTGAGCGAAGACCGGAATCATAATTTCCCTTACTAAGCCATAAAACTCCCTCTTTGGTCATTTATAGCAGACAAAGGCAACGACAAGAACACCGAAAATAACAACAATATCATCAGAAACAACAACCGACACAAAGGAGATAAATTCTGTGGAAATCGGAAAGAGAAAACACGTTTGCTTTCAACGGATTGTTGCGCCAAAATAGTGTTGAGAAGATCTAAGTTCTAAGAAGGGAGATTAAACTGTAATCTTCCAGAAACACAATATTGTCTAAAAGAAACGATAAGAGAGTTGCTGAAATATAAAATGATTGAAGGTCAAAGTTATAAGCGAGTTTGCAAATTACAACAAAAGCTTTCACCAGAAGAATCAGAATCACTAAGCACAGCATGCTCGCACACACACATACACTCACATACACACACATACACTCACATACACAGACATACACGGACACATACGCATATATATTATATATGTTACGTAATTTTCAATACAGTAGTGCTTCAGTTCGCTACACGGATATCACGGGCAGTGGATTGTATGAAATAGAAAACAAAAACCAAACCAGATCAATGTCGTACTCATGGTACACAAATCTATTAATATATATAGTCTTGCTGTGAAATCGAACAATTGAATATAAAGCTATAAAAGATACTCTACTACTACTACTACTACTACTACTACTACTACTACTACTACTAATAATAATAATAATAATAATAATAATAATAATAATAATAATAATAATAATAATAATAATAATAATAATAATAATAATAATAATAATAATAATAATGAATCCTACATGAAATACTGTCTACGTAATCTCAAATTTTAAAACGATTTTCTTGTGGCTTCTTTCCGTAGAACAACACTATGTACAAAACCAAATATATGGCCCCCCTAAGCATAACATCAACTTGAACTTCTAACTTGTTGTCTCTTGAGGTCTCTGGGTGAGACTTGGAGCGAATTTGTACAAATGCAAAGCAAAAGTCAAACATATAAATAATAATAATAATAATAATAATAATAATAATAATAATAATAATAATAATAATAATAATAATAATAATAATGATAATGATAATAATAATAATAATAATAATAATAATAATAGAACAGCAACGGACCATGATAAAACGATGGCAAGAAAAGCCCCTACATGGTAAATACTGGGCTAAACTAAATGCGAAAGAAATAGACAGAGAAAAATCCCAGCAATGGCTGAGAAGCTCAGGACTCAAAGCAGAGACTGAAGGATTTTTAATTGCTGCACAAGACCAAAGCCTCCCCACCAGAAATTACCAAAAACACATAATGAAAAGAAATATAACAAGTAACTGTAGAATATGTGGAGATCGACAAGAAACAATAAATCATATTATCTCTGGCTGCCCAGTCCTGGCTAAGAAGGAATATATTCACAGACACGACAGAGCTGGGACCTATATACACTGGAAGCTATGCCAACATTATGGAATAGCAACAGAAAAAAGATGGTATAAACACACGCCAGAAAAGGTCACAGAAAACGAGAAAGCAACCATACTCTGGGATATGCCAATACACACAGATAGAGAAATTAAGGCAAATAGACCAGATATAGTTGTCAAAGATCATGAAGAAAAAAAATGCTTTCTAATTGATGTATCAATACCAGCAGATGACAACGTTTCTCTAAAAGAAATGGAAAAACTTTCAAAATCCAAAGACCTGGAAATAGAGATAACTCAAATGTGGAATCTAAAAACAGAAACAATTCCTATCATAGTAGGTGCCTTAGGTATAATAAACAAATATTCAGACAAATACATAACAAAAACACCAGGACTTACAAATATATATAACATACAGAAAATTGCACTACTGGGTACTGCACACATTCTACGCAAAACACTTTCAATACAGTAAACACAAGAGCACCACAGCAAACCACAGCACATACCCAAGGCGCACAGAGCTGCGCTCGGTAGTGAAGTGAAAGCACATTATAAAAATAAAACTACTGAATAATAATAATAATAATAATAATAATAATGATAATGATAATAATAATAATAATAATAATAATAATAATAATAATAATAATAATAATAATAATAATAATAATTGCCCCCAATATGATTTCCCACAGCCAAAAGTGACAAATTGTGTGAGTATACACACAATTTCTATCAAAATCGAGGGGAAAACAAAGCCATTATGCAGTCTATGATGATATAAATTTTATATAAACTATGCACACAAAAAAAAAGAAATAGATAATTAGACAAAACACGATTTTTAAAACAAAATATGTAATTTAAATAAAATGAAATAAATAAATAAAAAAAATGCAAACGTAACTATTAGATTGTATTGAGCGTACTTTATTTCAACTATTATATATATGTGCGTGCGTGTGTGTATGTATGCATGTATGTATGTACAAAGGAATTTAGCCGTGTTATTGTTACAGTTAGCTTGTGAGCTTAATTTATCGCATCTGTGACTTTGACAAGAGAAGGAAAGACGCACAGACGGAAGCGGTAATTTTTCAATATAAAAAAAAACCCAGCAGACGATAGTCAATAAAATAGAAAAAAAAAACTCTAAAGATTTAAAAGAATAAAATGTTCTGAATGGTACAACAATGCACTATAATACAAAAAATGGACTATATACCTGTTGTAATTTAGTTATCCATAGTCCGATGATTTTTCGGAATACAATTACTTCTTCAGATATTCTTAGATGGAGTCGCTGCTATAATCGGTTTTCCAACGGCTTTTATGTTTTCGGAAGCGTTTCAGCAGTGGCCTCACGAAGCTCCTTCCGGAATTCCTCATGAGAAGTGCGTGAGGTCGGCTATGTCTCAATCTCGTGTGTGTTGGTACATCTGTAGCCTTTTTTTCCTTCTTCTCTCTCTCTCTCTCTCTCTTTTTTTTTTTTTTTTGTTATAAACAATTGTTTGGTCCGCTAACGATTGTTTCTCATCTCAGTACTGAACCGCAGCGCGGTGGTTGGGGATCACTACCCTACACTAAAAAATATTTTTGAATGAAAAAATACTTAGAATTATTTTGGTATCTTTTCTTCATTTATTTAAAAGCAGATACATAAACTCTGAATTTTCATAAGAAATTAATAGAATACTGGTTAAATACCTTTATCTTTTATTTCTTCTTTTTGGCTAGGTTGGATGTCCAGTCCTGGAGAGTTAATCATTGTCTCTATTTAATTTTCTTCAGAAATAAACGACACCGCCATTAATTCTGACTAATTTTTGTACCATTTTTAAGCTATACATACATACACACATACATACAGATTGCAAATTTATATTTATATCAATCATAATTGGCGCACTCGGTTTTGTGTGCGAATGCGTAGCTGACAGTCTGGACAAGATTGGATTTTCAGAAAAAAGCAATCAGCACATTACAAAAACAATCTGTAAAAATATGCAAGATTTTTTGCAGTTTTAAGATGGCATTTTGTCTTCGTTATCTACACTCCAATGATTGAGTTTTGCATCTTTGTTAGAAACCAGCTCTTTCCTGAGTGGAAGGATTTAGATAATTAAAAGCAGAAGAGAACACATACGTAAAAGTGTGCGCATGTGTGTACATTTTATTTGATAGATAGATAGATAGATAGATAGATAGATAGATAGATAGATAGATATATAGATAGATACATAGGTAGACAGATAGACATAGATGTACGTATATATATATATATATATATATATATATATATATATAGGTATGTGTGTGGGTGTGTATATATATGAATATATATATATATATATATATATATATATATATATATATATATATATATATATATATATATATATATATATATATATATATATATATATATATACGTATGTGTGTGTTTTTGAGTTTACCCCCATCTTCACCACACTGTGTGACAACCAGTGTTGTTTTGTTTACGTGCCCATAACATAACAGTTCTGCAAAACAACCAAGAGAATGAGTTCCAAGCTTTCTAAAAATAAGTACCGAGTTTAATGTACTCGACAAAATTCTTCAAGGTGGTGCTCCAGCATGGCTGGAGTCTGAAGACTAGAAACGAGTAAAAGTATGCAGTTGCGTATCCTTTAGGTATCTGTGAAGAGACTTAATGGATAGGACAGATTTTCTAGAGCCTAGAGTTTTTATACAGAGTGGTGCGCGAAAAAGTATCCTGAATTTCGTAGCATAGTGTAAATGCAGAAATAAATTTATACACATGACAAAGCACCCAGCCTTTCGTTTGCAAGTGTCTTTGAGCTATTTCAACCGAAAAAGTATCCTGGGTTTCGTAGCGTAGTGTAAATACAGAAATATATTTATTCACACGACAAAGCACCCAGCTTTTCCTTTGTAAATGTCAATGTGCTATTTTGGCCGAAAAAGTAGCCCGGGTACCGTAACATACTGTCAATACAGAAATAAATTTACACACACGATAAAACACTCAACCTGTCGTTTGCAAGTGTCATTGTGTTATTTCAACCGGAAAAGTATCCCGGGTTTCGTAGCTTATTGTAAATATAGAAATAAATTTACATACTCGTACACGAAAAAGTAGTCAACCTTTCGTTTGCAAGCGTCACTGCGTTGTTTCGACCACTTGTAAATGTTGAACGACGATGTCGCACTAGTCGACTGTTTACTATGTTATCCTCATTACCTCCTTAACACAGTTGATTGAAAGGTTGCATTAAATATGCATGTCTAGCCTTTTCTCTGCAAGATGATGTACCCAACAGCGGAAAGGATGGGAATCGCGGAAGCGTATGTGAAAAGGGGTTCTGTTAAGCAAACACATGAATTTTTTAAAGCCAACTTTCTGGACAAAGACTTGCCGGCAAAGAAAACGACACAAACGTTGGTTAAAAAGTGGCGCGCTATAGGGTCAGTGCACAACACACCCCAAAACAAAGAGACCCTACAGTTCGAACGCTGAAATTTATTCAGGACATTCGCTAAAAGATTACTCGAACTCCAGAGAAGTCAACACGTAATTGGAGTAACAATATCTCATAAGCAGATCATGCCAACGGGTGTTGAGTAGCCTAAAGTTGAAGCTATATTATTTCAGATGAAGGCGACGAGCTGGCAGAAACGTTAGCACACCGGGCGAAATGCTTAGCGGTATTTCGTCTGTTGTTACGTTCTGAGTTCAAATTCCACCAAGGTCGACTTTGCCTTTCATTCTCTCGGAGTCGATTAAAAAAGTACCAGTTACGTACTGGGGTCGATATAATCGACTTAATCCGTTTGTCTTTCCTTGTTTGTCTCCTCTGTGTGAAGCCCCTTGTGGGCAATAAAGAAATCGGAAACGTTAGCACGTCGGGCAAAATGCAAAGCGACATTTCGTCCTGCTTTATGTTGTGAGTTCAAATTCCGCCGGGGTTGAATTTGCCTTTCATCCTTTCGGGGTCGATAACTTAAATACTAATCGACTGGCCC
>NC_142950.1:27939988-27944988 GCF_046866305.1 Octopus bimaculoides | reverse complement strand
TGTATAGATTAATAAGAATGTAGATATTGATGTTTACATATGGACACAAAGACACACACATATATATACATATAACACGCATCCACGTGTGAATATTTGCATATATATGAATATATATATATCATTGGCTTAACAAGACTACCAATGGCTTCATGCAACGTGACATTTTACACTTGTTCAAGTGTACCATATATATACATGCATATATATATATATTATATATATATATATATATATATATATATATATATATATATATATATATATATATATATATACATATACATATACATATATATATATATATATTTATGTCGAGTTCAAAAACATACTTACATTAAACTGAAGAAATATTCATCACTTATGGTTGAGCACGAGATATGACACTTTTGCAAGAAAAGTGTTGACAGTGACCTCGAAGTTTCGGCCTGATGCCCTTCGTCAGATTGTGATACATTTGGGTTCATTTCGTCTTTAGTATAGTCTGACAAAGGCCAGCTGGCTGAAACTTCGATGTTACTATCATCCCATTTCTTGTAAAAGTATTACGAATACAGTATGTGTGTGTGTGTGTGTGTGTGTGAGAGAGAGAGAGAGAGAGAGAGAGAGAGTGAGAGAGAGAGAGATCATGAAATGTATTTTAGTGCTCTAAAGGGTCCGAAAGTTTGCAGTGTTAGGGACATTGGGATAACTGATTACACAGACTGACTGATATTTTACAGGTATTTTACTTCATCGACCACGGATACATGAAAGTCAAAGTTAACCTCGGCGGTATTTGAACAGAGAATATAAAGAGACAGAACAAATGTTGGAAGGTATCTTTTTACCCCGACGTTCTAACAACTCTGCCAAACAAGAAGCGCCGTAGCACAGTTCATTAAACATTTTGAATAAATAAGATTTATCGTAAAAGTCACTCAATTTAGCGAGATTCGCCTGAAGAAGATTGATCTCCCTTGTCGTTAAACAATAATTAGAAAATGCTACAAACTGAAGAAACCCATTGGGACATGTAATCATCTAAATGATTTCACAAACCCCACTGGGACATGTAACCGCCTCAGCAATTTCACTTAATACAGAAATATCATGTCGGCCGAAGTGTTGCAACATTTTAATGTAATCTTAGTTCTATAGAAACTGTAAACCACTAAAGACAACAGATGACCGAAAACTGAGATAATTGATATAAGAAATAAATTTATTGAAGATGTATTCTAGTAATGGTTCTTTCGAAATTTCTGCCATTCTTTACAATGAATACTACAAGAATATTGAAGCTTTCATGAACGGTTTATTCTGTGATGGCATCATAAATCGCATTTAATAGTTTTGCTTCAAATACAATGTTTTTAGGTGATTAATGCTTTATTTGCGCTGTATTGTATGACCGTATAAGTATATAACCTTGTATATATACACACACACTTACATATACACACACATAAGGCCTGTTGTTATTCATTTACAACTTACAATCCTTCAGGGGAAGATAAAATAACTACCAGACGACTGGATTTAGTAGTCTGCTTCTTTTACCTCCTATGTATAACCTTGCATGTGTGTGTCATGATAGCACACACACGTACATAAATATATATGCATACGTATACATCTGTATATGTATGGATTTGTGCGTATGTATGCTTGTATATATACACACATATATATGTGGGGGTGCGTGTGCGTACACGCACACACATATATATACGTGCATACAAATATAGATAGACAGACAGGCAGATAGATAGACAGACAGGCAGATAGATAGACAGATAGATAATGTAATTATCTTCAATAACATCGGTAAATACCATATCTTACTTAAATATATTTAAAATAGTAATAAAATGAGGTTAAACGTATCCGACCTTGTTTTACTTTTAGCATAGATATCTATGTTTACATATTCTAATAGAGGTGGTATTCAATAATCTTGAAAGCAAAAATTTCTGGTTACACTATATGGTTATAGTGAATAGTGGAGATAATTACTATATGTGTCATATATATAGCACGATGCTATTTATTATAGACAAACGCACACACTCACATTATATATGTGCGCCCGCGCGTGTGTTCGTGTGTGTGTGTATGTGTTTGTATTATGAATATCTTTGGATTATATAAGCATGTTATAAGCCGTGGCAAATATTAGGTTGTCAAGAAAGTTCTTGCGGTTTTTAAGCTTCAAATTCAGGTGTACATTTCTCGGCTCAAACAAGACTTTATTAATCGAAATAAACATCATCAGAATCAACACACTTTTGCCAACGCTAAACAAGTTTATTTATGCCAGTAACGCAAAAATCCTGCGTTCTGATGATGAAGTCGTTGAAGGTGTGTTTGGCATCGTCTTGGTTTTTGAAGCATTTCTCACGCAGGAAGTTGTCGAGATGCTTGAAAAAGTGGTAGTTGGTAAGCGAGAGGTCTGGTGAGTATGGCGGATGGGGCAGAGTGTCGTATCCCAATTCGTTCGACTTCTGCAGGGTCAGTTGTATGACATGCGGCCGAGCGTTTTCGTGGAGAAGAATTAGTTCTTTTCCATTGACCAATGCTGGCTTTTGTTGTCGGAGTTTCTCTATTAGCGAGAAATCAGTTTTTAAAATTTCACCTGTAGTTGAAACTCTAAAATAACAAATCAATCGATTTGAAGGACAAATTACGTTGAAAGCACAATTTTTTAACATGTTACAATTACGTTAATGGAAGCCATTTGTCTCATGGCATTCGTAACGGGCACTTGAACATACACACACACACACACACACACACACACACACACACACACACACACACACACACACACACACACACACACACACACACACACACATATATATATATATATATATATATATATATATATATATATATATATATGCATGTATGTATATACACATATATGTACGTATGTATATATATACATTATTTACATATGAATTTTAAATTTTCCTTCTTTCTGAAATTTCAACAGATATGAAATATATATCGTTTGAAAGATAGCACTAGGAGTATGGTCTGTTTTACACCAAACTCAGTATGATAGGAAAATAGTCTTAAACATCTAATAGATTACAATGTTTGTGAATACAATCATATATACGTGTTTGAACCCCCGTGTAGTGTGTCTGTGTGTCTGTGTTTATGTTTATGCATATATGATGCATTCTCCGGTCGAAGATGAAGCGTGAGAGTTCAGCTGATACAGCTGAACAACCTGTACAAATGATTTGCTTATAGTGATCAAATGTATGTGGTGTACATTAGATCACTACCTCCGACAAATGGATGTTGCCTAAAACAGGTGCAAGGTGTCGAAGTGATTGCAGAGCAAGGTGAGATCAAGTATTTTGCTCAAGAACACAAAGCACCACCCAGGCTGGGAACTGAAACCACGATCTCGCGATCGTGAGTCTAACGCCCTAACCATTAAGTGATGCGCCTCTGTCTGTCTGTCTGAGTTTGAGTGTGTTTATTCGTAGGTTCTTAATATGTGCTTGTGCATCTATAATGTGTCCATTTATGTATATACTTGTATATTTTACAGATTAAATATTTTTGCAAAGGAACAACGCTTTCGCTAATTCCTAGGTAGATTCTGTTTCAGACGGGCTATGTAGGAATAAGCGAAATTTGAGAGACTTTACTAAAACTTTAAATCTATAAGATAAAAACATTTGCTCTGCAGTTGTATTGAAAGCTTAAAGCACTTAAAGCGGATTAAATCCGCACAAAATTTTATTACTGTTGATAGCAATGAGTAGTTTTATCCCAGGTCTTTGAGAACACCTCTCCTTATGCTGCGAGGAGCGATCATACACCGAGCGACCCTCTTTACAAAAGTTAATATTTCAAATTTGATCATTTTTCTCATATGTTCCATCATTTAATTTAATAATTTTCTCATATAATTAATAATTTTCACACATATTTAATAATTTTCTCACATATTTCATCAGATATTTCCTGTAGAGCAGGAATCCAGATAGTTTTAGTGGTAAATATGAAAACCGTACCTATAGGAGATGTTGAAAAAAAGTTTTGGAGAAGTAGAAAATCACAATTCTTAATGCTGGTGAATAATTAACACCATTATAGGAATGACATGAAATTTAATTCCGCTGTCAAATGGTTAACTTGTTCAGAGTTTACGTTGGTTTTATGCACTCTTTCATCTTTGATTCAGTTACTTATGTATACACACATACACGCGGTGGGCGCACGCACACACAACACACATACATACGCATAGACGCATAGACCAACAGACGCATAGACCGACAGACGCATTTGTATTTATATATATATATATATAAATTATTAAGGTGGCTATTCTCAATTTACAACCGAAAATCCCAAGTATAATCATCACTAAAGTGACGGAGGGTGGTTACCCACCACCAGCATTGCTAGAAATAAAAGTCAAAACAACCCTCAGCCACATGAGAGCACTTTTCTAACGACTGAAAAAGGAGACAAGCTCCCTATGGCTAAAAAATGGAACCATATCATCGATGATTTCAGATTTCATTAATCTTCACCAGTGACCCATTACTCCGCTGCAGAGGGTTAAAGAACCTAAGTCACCCTGCCAGCCTTATAGAGAACGCCGTAGGAAACATTGACTGATTCCGAAAATGGTGAAGTGAGAATTATAAATTATTAAGGTGGGTATTCGCAATTTACCACCGAAAGGCAACAAGTATAGTCGTCACTATATGAGAGTGTGTGCGCGCACGCGCGTGTGTACGATGGGGATGCTGAAAGGGTCTCGCGAAAGGTCTGGTTGGAGGCACAAACTTCTGAGTTCTTTTACAAGGTTTAGAAAAAGGGATGGACTGTTGCAATAAGTGTGTGAATCTGAGAGGAGAATATGTTGAATAAAAACATAGTTGATCCTCCCGTATTTTCTGTTACCAAAAGCCAGAAACTTTTCAGCACCCCCTTATGTGTGTGTATGTATATATATATATATATATATATATATATATATA
>NC_142950.1:27929988-27937488 GCF_046866305.1 Octopus bimaculoides | reverse complement strand
ATATATATATATATATATATATATATATATATATGTATTATATTATATTCGCTTGATGTATATCGCCGACAAAAATGGACGATTGATCGAAATCGTGATTATCAAACGTAATCCTGTTTACCTTAGACATAAATAAACATAGATCACCCAACGCACTTCTAACACAAGGCTGTTGCATCTAGTACCTGTTTATTCGTGTGTATGGTAAACAGGATTACAACAGGGTATTGAGCGCGCTGATGTTTTTCTAAACAAAAAAACTATTCCTATTATATGTGTGTGTATGTGTATTTATGAATTAATGTATATATATATATATATATATATATATATATATATATATATATATATATATATATATATATATATATATAGAGAGAGAGAGAGAGAGAGAGAGAGAGAGAGAGAGAGAGAGAGAGAGAGAGAGAGATAGATAGATAGATAGATAGATAGATAGATAGATAGATGGATAGATAGATAGACAGATGCATATATAAATATATCTCTATACACATACACATATGCATATATATATATATATATATATATATATATATATATATATATATATATATATATATATATATATATATATATGGGAGAATATACAAAAAATAACAACAGACGAGGACAGGTGGTGTAAATAACAAAAGTATATATTAGTATGACGCTCGGGAATACGGAAAGTCTTTGACGTTTCGAGCTACGCTCTTCAACAGAAAGAATACGGAGACAAGGAGAAAAACACGGAGAAATGAATATTTATTTGTATATATATATATATATGTGTGTGTGTGTATGTATATATATATATATATATATATATATATATATATATATATATATATATACAGGGTGTGTATGGTATTTGAGAACATACCTTTTTTGAGTCATTGCTGCATTTTTCGCAAACTCTGTATAATCTTTGTTGAAGAAAGTAATTATGGCAGACCCTCAGCTTACTCAAGAAATGAAGAGGCATGCTGTTATTGTGGTTATAAAGGCTAAGCATAACTATTTAGAAATATCTCGATTTTTAAAAGTTGCCAGATCTTTCGTCTACAAAGTTTGTAAGGAGCTAGAGACTGACAATGGAAACAAATCACCAGTATCAAAGCATAAAAGTCATTTTAAACGCTCTGAAATTATCAGAACACCTGAATGTATCCTGCAAGTTCAACAGATCATTGATTACAATCCCAGAAAGTCTATGAGGTCAATTGCAAAAGATCTCCATGCGTCAGAAGGAACAGTCAGAAATGTTGTCCACAAGGACATCAGATAGAAGTCATATATGATGAGCAAAGGTCAGAAAAAGCAAAAGAAACTTACTACATCAAATCTAAAAGGCTCTTAAACAAGCTGAAAAATCCAGCAGTAGAACATTTGATTTGGTTTCTCTGAAACGAGAAAAACTTCGACCATGAACAAAAAGTTAACAGAAATGACAAATGATTGTGTGCAGAACCTTCTGAAGTTCCAAGTATTATGCATACAAAATTTCCTGCAACTGACATGGTTTTAGGGGCTATCAACAATGAAGGACATATGATGTCTCCTTATTAATGTCCACAAGGCCTTAGAGCTAACTCAGCCGCCTATATTGAGAGGTCTTGGAAATAATTTTTAAACCCTGGATACACAGTGTATGAAATAAAAGGCCATGCCTCTAGTAGCACAGAAAAGGATGGCTGAAACTTTTTATGGTCACACAACCCCTAACGTTTGGTCTCCTAATTCCCCAGATCTCAATCTATTGGACTATTACATGCTGAGCATTGTTTAGAGAGAGATCAATGAACACGCCCATAACACCAAAGATTTTTAAAGCTTCCATAGTCAGAATAATGTCCAAAATTATCCAGTACCACTTGATTCAAGCATGTAGATGATTTAGATCTCATATAGAAACAGTTGCTGAAGTCGAAGGTGGCTTTATTGAATAACATTATAGAAAAGAAGTTTTATTTTTATCCTCGTGGAATTTTTTGATAAATAATATTATGATCTGTTATTATATATCTGGTTTTTTTTTATAAACATAAATCTGTCATCAAATATCTTACGCACCCTGTATATATCTATATATATATATATATTCACACACACACAGGCAGACAGACAGGCAGACAGATAGGCAGATAGATAGACAGATAGATAGATAGATAAATAAATATATGCGCATACTTGCACATATACCTGAACGTATTCAAGATGTATGTATGTGTGATCGTGTTGGATGTGTGTTTGCGAACGTGTATATATATATATATATATATATATTAGTTACTATATATATATATATATATATATATATATATATATATATATATATATATATATATATATATATTAGTTACTATGTAATTGTTAGGTATATATATATATTGCGGGCAGTGTAAGAGAACGGTTATGCGTATATCAATGTTTGGGATCTGATGACAGTTGATTTATGTGTTGATAGTTGATAAAAAGAGTATATTTCGTTTATCAGTTTTACTAACAAGCAATATGCCACGTGTGAGATAAGAACTCCAGCATTGAGATGAGGGTGTTGTGCTATAAGAATCAAGTGCGTTTGGTTTCGTTTTGTAAGAGCAGATTACACCAGCTTCCTACCTGGGCGCCTGAATTCCTGAATTGCATAAGTCACTCAATAAAACTTCATAATTCCGGCTGCTGAATAGGCCAAGTGACTATGATGTCCTTCCATCAGCTCTTCCATACAGTCACAACTAAGAGTAATTGCAGTGTAAGTTGGAAAGAAAAACTAGAGAGGAAAATATTAGATGACAATACATCTATACTTTACGGAATTTCCTATAAAAAGGAGACGAAATATGATAGAAGCAATGCTCGTAACACACCAATAAGCTAAAGTAAACATGGTGACTGCATATATATTTCATAAACAAAAATAAAAACTTAACTGATTACGCACAAATACATACGGTCTACATTCTAATTCCAATGATAACATCAACACCAAATCTATTAAACCTACTTCCTATAGGTTATGTAATATATATATTTATATGTGTAATATATATGTTATATATATATATATATATATATATATATATATATAGGAGAATTCACGAAAAACAACAGACGAAGACAGGTGGTGTAAACAACAAACAGATGTATTAGTATAACGCTCGGGAATAGAGAAAGTCTTTAACGTTTCGAGCCTACGCTCTTCAACAGAAAAGAAGACCGAGAGAAACAAGGAATATATATACATACGTTATTTACATTATTTACATTTGACGGATATTTGTCCTCATCTTGTTTGTTGTTAACACAACGTTTCGGCTGATATACCCTCCAGCCTTCATCAGGTGTCTTCGGGAAATTTCGAACCTGATATGCTCGTAGGTTACGTCACCTGCAACGCTTTCTGGCCAGTGAACGTGTGTGGCTTCCGTTTGTGAGGCTCGTCTTTGCGCAGCTCGTCTCTTTGATGGAGCTGCTGCTGTTCTGAGTGAAGAAAAGACTGAGCCTGGGTGCCTGGTACCTAGAATGTCGTGAGGCAGAGACACTGCCCAAAAATTACGTGCCTCATATTTATTCCCGCCAAAAATGACCGATAGAAGACAGTAAGTACCAGGTTTTTAAAATTAAGCACCGAGGGTCGATTCGCTCGGCTAAGAAATTCTTCAAGGTGGTGCCCCAGCATGGCCGCAGTCTAATGGGTGAAAGCTGTAAAAGGTAAAAGGCAAAAAGGTAAAATACACAACCTGGATGAATTACATATATATGTGTGAGGTGTATTAGTACTTATGGAAGAGAGGTGTGACTCTGTGTGTGTGTGTGTGTGTGTGCTGGTGTGTGCTGGTGTGTGCTGTTGCGCATTGGTGTGTATGTTCGTGTGTGTGTGTTGGTGTATGTGTGTGTGTGTTGGTGTGTGTATTGATGTGTATGTTCGTGTGTGTATGTGTTGGTGTGTGTGTTGGTGTGTATGTTCGTGTGTGTGTGTCGGTATGTGTGTGTGCTGGTGTGTGTGTGTTGTTGTGTACGTGTTGGTGTGTGTGTGAGTGTGTGTGTGTGTGTGTGTATGTGTATGTGTGCGTTGGTGTGTGTTCGTGTTAGTGTGTGTTGATGTATGTGTGTGTGTTGCTGTGTGCGTTGGTGTATAAGTGTGTGAGGGTGTGTGTGTGTGTGTATGTGTGTTGGTGTGTGATCGTGTGTGTGTATGTGTGTGTTTGTGCCTCTCTCTGTGTGTACGTGTGTGTGTGTTGGTGTTTATATCGTCAAAAGTTGGTTCTTTACCTTCGCTTTGGCTGTTTGGCTTTTTGGCCCGACTCTTTACATTCAACACCTGCCTTGTATCTCTTTGTAATTTATAGACCGGTGTCAATTTATCGCTCCATCTATTTACCAAGTTGCCTATCTTTGTATGTTTATCAATTCTAAACACATACACAAACACACACCCACACACACAAGCACAAACTCTTCTTTCCTTCTTTCTTTGTTTTTCTCTCTGTCTCTCTCTGTCTTTCTCTCTCCCTCTCTCACTTTCTTCTCTCTGTCTTTCCCTCTCTCTCTCTCTCTCTCTCTCTCTCTCTCTCTCCTTCATTCTTCTCCCTCTCATTCTCTCTCTCTCTCTCTCACTCTCTCTCTCTCTTGCTGTATGTGTATATGTCTGTGTTTCTGGGTATAATTTCCCCTCTTACTCGCGCTTTCTCTATTTCGTAAAGATACGTAAATAAGCAAGCATAACACCAAAACACGCACACATACACACACACGCACACACACACACGATAGACACTACACACAAACGCACACATAATACACAATATATACACATATATACGTAGACCAGCACACTATAAATATCTTTATCTTGGACGTAAGATATTTAGTTCTACGTCACCCAATCTATCCTTCTTTCTCATATTTTCTACTATATTCCGGCATCATTGAAAGACACAAAGCCATATTGATTTACTGTCACCTTTACATAAATTCGTATTAATACCACCCTTTTCCCTTTCCTGTGGGTAAACGAGGGTTGGGTGGACTGATATGGGGTGCTTCAATCCTGATGGGAGCAGTAACCGCCTTTCTTTCACGTACGAAAATCATTTGATACAAAATAAGAAAAATCAACACACGCAAACGAAAATAGCAAAATGCAAAATTACTAGTAAATCTTTCTTTCTCTGCCATTATATCTTCTTCGCTTTCCTTCCTTCGCTCTCTCTCTCTCTCTCTCTCTCTCTCTCTCTCTCCCTCCCTCTCTCTCTCTTTCTCTGTCTCTGTCTCTCTCTCTCTCTCTCTCTCTCTCTCTCTCTCTCTCTCTCTCTCTCTCTCTCTCTCTCTCTTTCCATACACACACGCACACATACTTTCCATCTTTATTGATAAAGTTCTTTAGGATTGGGAAGCAATTTTATTTACCGTTGAAACAGGTCGATTCTATCACCACTTCTCTCTCTTTCTCTCTCTCTCTTTCTCTCTCTCTCTCTCTCTGTCTCTGTCCTTCACTCTGTCTCTTTCTGTCTCTGCCTGTCTATCTGTCTCTCTCTCTCATAGATTTCCTATTTCCTAAAAGAACCTACAATCAAACCTAAGGTCTCAACAGTATATTTCCATAAATCTCTCTCCATATCAAAAACGTTTACCAAATCAATTTAGAAATTCTTTAAAAGAAAACAAGTCCCCACCCTCTGTCTCCCTGTGTCTACGTCTCTCTCTCTCTCTCTCTTCTTACTCTGTCTCTCTCCAAAACTCTTTCCCTCTGTCTCTCTCTTACTCTGTCCCTCTTCAAATCTTTCCCGCTCTCTTTCTTTCACTCAGCCTCACTGTCAAACATTTTCTCTTTCCCTTTCTTCTCTCTTCTCTGTCCTTTCATCACAGTTTATCTCTCATTGTCTCTCTATCTCTATATCTCTTTATTTCACTCTTCATTTTGTCTCTTTTTTTTACTCAGTTTCTCCCTCGATCTGTCTCCTTCGTTTTCTGTCTGTCTGTACGTCTGTCTCTACCTTGCTCTCTGTCTCTGTCTGTATCTCTCTCTCTCTCTCTCTCTCTCTCACACACACACACACACACACACACACACACACACACACACACAAACACCCGCACACACACACACACACACACACACGCACACACACTAACACTCTAGCGTCCTCAATTTGACTTACATTTTGTTTTCACGTTCATTTTCACTGCCTTACTTGAACGCACGCATGCAGGCACACACACACACACACACAAACAACAACACACACGCAAACAAACAAACAAACAAACGAAGGAACAAACACATACACTTTATCTCTCTATCTCTCTCTTCACTATTTCTATATATCTCATGTTCTCCCTGAATCACACACATATACATCTTTGTGTCCCACCACCACCACCAACAACAACAACAATCACCATCTCTCATTCCCAGTTCTCTTTCACTTAGATCTCATACGAGATATCACATCAGATGCCCTATATTTTGGTAAATTATATTCTGAACCTCTCTGTATATTATATATTATTATATACACAAACAAACGCTATCAAACGGAAGCACTGGCAACAATTACATAATACAGGCCTCTGTAACTTCGACAACGAGGTTACAGTAATGTGAATACGGAGGAGGGTTAGAAGACGGTAGAACAATGAGAGAAGATTAAATACACGATACGTGCTTTGTAATTCTAGAAAGCTGTGTGATACATGCTCTAGCATGATATTTAGTTTCGTTATTGTGAATCGAGGTATTTATTTATGTTTTATTGGCAAGGTTTAAAAGAGTGTGGGGTTCAGTAATTCCATAAATACACCAGAAGAGATATTCCATAGAGATATACAAAAGATGATATAATATACAGCTATATACAACGATATTTTTTCGCGGTTATTCATAGGTGTATCGTTGGCCGTTAGGAATTCGTACATGTAATTCGTTGCACTTCGTTTAGCTGCAATGTAAACCGCAATCAGGTTTATGTGCAACATTATATAACATGCATACGTTAAATGTGCAGATATATACATACATATATATATATATATATATATATATATATAAACACATCTATATATCTGTATAACACTGTACTATATTATATTATATTTTATTACATTATATTATATTATATTATATTATATTATATTATATTATATCATATTGTATTATATTATATTCTATTATATTATGTTCCATGTGTATGTGTCTTTGAGAAAATAATGTTTGGTAACACACCGTGTATTCTGTGAATTAATTACTTCTATAGAGAAACATCATATTGAATGGAAATCTAAAAGAATTTTGCAGTTATGAGTTTGTTTTCCCCTCTAACGAAGCCTAGCAATATATATATATATATATATATATATATATATATATATATATATATATATATATATATAGACATATACATATGCGAGCGTGTGTGTATTTGTGCACTTTATGTGTATACTGGAGGAGAGGCATTAACAGAAAGGTGTTCGTGTAAACAGTATAAAAGATGGCGGTGA
>NC_142950.1:27902488-27907488 GCF_046866305.1 Octopus bimaculoides | reverse complement strand
TGCTTTAAGGTTGTGCATCCATTAACTAAATTTCCCATGTTACTATAAATTATATGCTACATATCACGTAATCATAATCCACCGTAGCTACTGCCAGAATCTACAAGTGAATAACAATAGAAGGGATAGAGAAGAGAATGTATTATATCTAGACCAGTGTTACCTAATCGAAGTCCATACTACCCTTGGAGGACCACTTACAATTTTGCTGTTAAAATCTATGTACAATAAGCTGGTTATACTTATACGATACAGAAAAAATATTTTAACAATTTTTTGATACAACTCCTAATAATATTTAATCATAAAAATATGATAGGGTTTTTAAACAGTAAATGGCTATGGGGATCCATCCGAGTTAAATAGTATTCAAAGCGGTCCATAAGCAAAAAACAT
The DNA here is from genome assembly GCF_046866305.1 of Octopus bimaculoides. NCBI lineage: Eukaryota > Metazoa > Mollusca > Cephalopoda > Octopoda > Octopodidae > Octopus > Octopus bimaculoides. The sequence continues at coordinate 27,907,092 of NC_142950.1, read as the reverse complement.
TGTTTGTAATCCACAGGTGTATACTTTCACTTTTCACTCCATACGATCTCTGTATATCGGAGTACTCTTCTCAGCCTGATGGAAACATGGTGTAAAAAAGAAAATGGGTCTCAGCTTCGTCAACCTGCAAGCTTATTTGGGGCTTTACAACAACAATAACAACCTCTCCGTCCAGATGAAGGGTTGGTGTTGGCCTAATGGTGGATTTTTGTTAATAAATTTGGTGGGCGCGACGTTATTTGATTGGAACCAAACTTTCCATTGATATACGACCAGCGGAGCATGAGAAATCAAGGGAAGATGTAGTGATAAATACGTAGAGGTTTTGTATATTTAACACACACACACACACACACACACATATATATATATATATATATATATATATATATATATATATATATATATATATATATATATATATATATATATATATATATATATATATATATATATATATATATATATATATATATATACATATATATATCTACATTATATATATATATACTTATATATATATATATATATATATATATATATATATATGGACGGACACACTCACACACGTATATATAGTGAAGTAATGGTGATGTCGATGATAGTGGTAGCAGTAGTAGTAGTAGTAGTAGTAGTAGTAGTAGTAGTAGTAGTAGTAGTAGTAGTAGTAGTAGTAGTGGTGGTAGTAGTAGTAGTAGTAGTAGTAGTAGTAGTAGTAGTTGTAGCAGCCGCAGCAGCAGCAACACTAGCACCAGCAATGGTAGTGGTGGTGTTGTGGTCACAATGAACTTTCAGTCTATCAGACTACCACTATTAAACCCATAGTAATCTCTGTGTGTGCGTGCACGTGTGTGTGTTTCCCTTTTTGATTGTGAGTGATTGTATACGTTTGTGTGTAGAAGTGTACGTGCGTAGTTGTGAGTATAAATATGCATATGCGTTTATGTGCGTGCGTAAGGATATGTGTATGTGTGAGCGTCTATATCTGTACAATTGACTGACTCAATGATGCACAGAGGGGGAAACTGAGACTACCACAACTGTAAGATCAGCGAACGAAATATGTAAAGACACACACATACATACACACATGATTACACATACACACATATGATAATTTAAAGCACATATACACACACACATACTTTTGTGTGCATGAATGTGTACATCTATATTTGTGCATATGTATGTGTGCATATATATATATATATATATATATATATATATATATATATATATATATATATATATATATGTGTGTGTGTGTGTGTGTGTGTGTGTGTTTTATGTATATATGCTACTTTTAGTATACACATACATATGCATGTATATAGGAATATATATAAATATATAAAAATATGTATGCATGTATATATGTATATATATATATATATATATATATATATATATATATATATATATATATATATATATATATATATATATATATATATATATATATATATATATATATATATATACATATACATATATATATATATATATATTTAAATATATATATATATATATATATATATATATATATATATATATATATATATATATATATATATATATATATATATATACGAAGAAAAACACGATATATATTCAACAATAAATATATGAAGAAAATTTTGTTTGTTTCTGAATGAAAAAAAAAAGGAAGATAAAAACTGTGGACGCAATTAAAACCAATGTATTTTCTTTATATTTCCTTATATTTCTATTGAGGTTGTCTTGTCTTATTTCATGTCTGTTTATCTTTTCCTCTCTTAATTTCACGTCTGTTTATCTCTCACCATTGTCATTGTACGTTTGCTCTATTATTAACGCCATTGTTTTGTTATTGACAGCACACAAACATAGTAATTATCCACCAAAGTATTCTAGAACTTCCGTAAATATCTAAATCTTATAAAAGACAATCATGAAACTACACAATGAACGGCGAAGTTAAGGAAATTTACATAAGCAACCACTATTATCAATCGGGAATGACATCCATTGAGACAGTAAAATCGCTAATAGATTATGGGGTTTTATAGACATTTAGTGAGCATTACGTGTTTAATTTGTGGTTTTATTTTCAATTTTACTGCTTGTCTGTGGGCACTTGATGGTTTCGCAGTGGTTTCTAAACACGCTTCAATTTTAATATATCTGTTCACTGTGTCAGCATTATTTAGCATTATTAAGAGCAAATGCTGAACAATACGTGATCGTGAAAAGTGAAGACACCTGGATTATAATTTTGGTGTTCTTATGTTGTTGAATGAGAAATCTGGATTTTCGGATGTTTTTTTATAGATTTCTAAATGACAACGAGAATTATCTGTAGTTATTTCCAAGGCATGGCTGTGTGGTTGAGAAGATTGCTTCCCAACCATGTAGTCTTTCGTTCAGTCCCATTTCGTGGTATTTTCGGAAAGAAGTGTCATCTACAATAGGGCAGCGGACTAGCGGTCGGAAGATCGCGGTTTCGATTCCCAGACCGGGCAATGTGTGTGTTTATTGAGCGAAAATACTTACAGCTCCACGAAGCTCCGGCAGGGGGTGGTGGTGACCCCTGCTGTACTCTTTCGCCCTAACTTTCTCTCACTCTTTCTTCCTGTTTCTTGAGTAACGCTGCGATGGACTGGCGTCCCGTCCAGCTGGGGGAGAACACATACGCCATAGAAACCGGGAAACCGAGCCCATGAGCCTGGCTAGGCTCTAAAAGAGCGCATAATAATAATAATATTATTTTAGGAGGCGAGCTAGCAGAATTACCGCTGTGCTGGACAAAACGTTTAACATAATTTCTTTCGGTTCTATACAGTTTGAGTTCAAACACCACCGAGGTTGTTTTCGTGTGTTATCTTTTCATGTTTAACAAAATGAATATCAACCAAGTAGTGGAGTCGACGATATAGACTAGCCTTGTTTCCCTAAAATTTCAGGCCTTGCGTCTATATTAGAAATACTTATTGTTGCTCTTATTGTTACTTATTTCTATTGAACAATCTATCGTACTAAACATTATTAGGTTCAGGAAAATGAAATATAATGTTGCTTGAAGTCACCTGCTGAACTTATTTGCTAGCCTCTTGAACCTATTAGAAGTGCGTTTTATCTCCGATAGACATCACTTAAAGCTATTTTGGATTGTAGCTTAAAGAACGGCGTCAGATAAATAGTTCATTTTCAGTTAGAAATTCACCGTAATTATTTATTGCAATCAAACAGATTCACCTACATAACCACCTCTACCACCTCGAACATAATCACCAACACCAAAACCACCCACAACAATAATAACAACCACAACTAATCGGTGTTAATAGATATCTTGATTATATACGTTATTAGAACTGACAAGAAAAGAAATATTGTGTTGTGCTTGGTATTTCGAATGTTATGGCAGTAACTTAATTAACTGCAATACCAAAAACAAAATTCCGCATTCAGAGATCACGGCTCCGGTACCACATAGCGTTAAAAAGCTGCTAGAAAGGATCACAAGATATGGTAACTAAGCCGAGCTAATCAACAAGAAACCTAGGGGTAGACCACGAGTGAAAGGATTGGATAAGATCCATAGTTTCAATTCGTCACACTTGAGAATCTAGTAAGAGAGTCTAAAGACGGCTGTTTCTGATTGGACCTTGTGGAAGAGGTTCTTGGGGATTTTACACCCACGATCCTATTAGGAATTGTGGGCAGCAAATACGGATGGCTGGATGGGCCGAAAATATACAGTTAAATATTAATTTGGGGAGCTAAATACGAGGAATTCTGGTTAATTTGGGGAGCTAAATAGGCGGAATTCTGGTTTAAGTACCCATAGAACTCATAACTTTCTTATTTTGAAGAATTTTCAGACAAGTCTTGAAAGTTAGTGTTCTACGCACGAGAATTTATATGATTATGCTATTTTTTCTTTAAGTCCTAACCAACCCCAACCCACCCCATAAATCCTAAAAGTTCCACTCTTTTTCGCATTTATTTTTTAATCAGAGTTTAAAATACGAAAATTCCAATTTTTGTCTTAATTCCAAGCAATGGATCATCGAAAGTGTTTATGGGGAGAAAAATATTGAAAAACATCAATACTAGCTATAGTGACCAAGAAACAAGGTCGTGAGAGATGCGCTAAAAACAACAGCTAAATCGCCCTTAAATCAAGCGATTTTTTTTTTTTTTTGCATAATCATATGAATTCCCGTGTGTAGAACAAATTCGCAAAAATTTGCTGAAAATTGCATAAGATAAAAAAATTATGAAGAAATATATGGGGTGCTTAAACCAGAATCCCGCCACTAAATAAGTCTAGTGATAAAATGTCTGACATAACCTACCTTCGTCGTTTCTTTTGCTGAGAAATAATTCTAACTTATTGAGAATCGGGTGTTTTGTTTTCTTTGTAATTTCCACCCTAAATCAACAATTTTCAGAGGAAGGGGATGACGCTTACATTCACCCTAATTCTCAACTAGTACTTGATTTATCGACCTCGGGACAGGAAAGCGGTCTTCCCTGAACGACGCTTTTATACGGGCGGCACATTTTGGTTTGTGCATGAGCCTATCTAGACTTATAACCCCAAAGATGAGCGGCAAATT
>NC_142950.1:27887488-27897488 GCF_046866305.1 Octopus bimaculoides | reverse complement strand
TATATATATATATATATATATATATATATATATATATATATATATATATATATATATATATATATATATATATATATATACATATATACATATATATATATATATATATATATATATATATATATATATATATATATATATATATATATATATATATATATATATATATACATATATATATATACATATATATATATATATGTATATATATATATGTATATATATATATGTATATATATATATGTATATATATATATACATATATATATTATACATATATATATATACATATATATATATACATATATATATATATATGTATATATATATATATATATATGTATATATATATATAGTATATATATATATATACATATATATATATATATATATATATATATATATATATATATATATATATATATATATATATGTATATGTATATATATATATATATATATATACATACATACATACATACATACATATTCCATCCGAAAGTTCTGGCAGAATCATTAGCATGCCGGGCGAAATGGTTAGTAGCATTTCACCCGGCTTTACGTTCTGAGTTCAAATTCCGCCGGGGTCGACTCTGCATTTCATCCTTTGGGGGGCGATAAATTAAGTAGCTTTAGTAGAGAGGATTATTATAGATTTGTGTGTGTGTGTATCTGTGTGCGTGTATGTTTTTCCGCGCGTTCTTTTGTATTTATCGTGTGCCGAGATATGAGTGTGTGCATGTGTGTTTGTGTGCACGCGGGCTTGTCTATGTGTATGCGCACGCGTGTGTGTACGTTTGTGCCTCTGGTTATATTTAACTATCCTATTTCTGAGGCTAAGCAGCGTATGTCCTGCAAACAAGAATGATGTTATTATTCGTGTTGCTGGTGTCGATCTTCTGTCTCAACAACTTTTCGTTTCTATTTCTATAAAGATTTATGTTCAACACTATTTCTGGTGCGAACACATTTAATGCTTCTAGAATTTTCGGAACCGTAGAAGAGGAATTTAGCAAACCATACAGACAGCACCATCAAAATTCCACCCACATTAAATGACAAATTTCTACACACCAATTACACTATATCTGTTTAAAGAGTTTCTTTTTCAGTCTTGTTTATCACTATTATAGCAGTAGAGTTACTAAACACCCAAGGCGGCGAGCTGGCAGAATTGTTAGCACCCTAGGCAAATGCTTGGTGGTATTTCGTCCGTCTTCATGTTCTGAGTTCAAATTCCGCCGAGGTCGACTTTGCCTTTCATCCTTTCAGGCTCGATAAAATAAGTACCAGTGAAACACTGGGATCGATGTAATCGACTAGTCCTCTCTCACAAAAAAATTTCAGGCCTTGTGCCTTTATTAGAAATTATTATTATTATTATTATTATGTGTGAGTGTGTCTTTGTGTCTGTGTTTGTCCCTCCATCACCACTTGACAACTGGTGTTGGTGTGTTTACGTCCCTGTATCTTAGCGGTTCACCCAATAAGTCTTGGGTTTGATTGCTTCGACTAAAAGTTTTTTTAAAGCGATGCTCCAGCATGGCCGCAGTCAAAATGACTGAAACACGTAAACAAACAATATATATTTTAGGAATTGCTTTCATACAATTGTTAGCATGCCGGGCAAACTGCTTAGTACCATTTCGTCTGTCTTTACGTTCTGAGTTCAAATTCCGCCGAGATCAACTTTGCCTTTCATCGCCTTGTAAGTACCAGTTGATTACTGGGATCGATATAGTCGATTTTTCTCCTCCCTATAATTTGCTGGCCTTGTGCAATAATTTGAAATCAATATTTAATTATAAAAATATAATGGGGCTTTTTTTTTAATAACAGCCACCAAATTAAAACACAACTGGCTAGATATTGTTGCGTGAAACCAAAAGAAGATACATATATTCCGTTGTGGAAATCAGCTGCTCCCGGAACACCAATGTGGTTAGAAAAATACAAGAGAAAGAGGACGTCTATGGACCATTGATAAGGAGATGGCAGATCCAGTACCCAAGATACACTTTTAGCTTCATAGCTTTTATTATTGGAGCAATAGTATACATAATAACCTGTCTGGAGCAAAGTATGGCCGAAATTATGTTACTGGAGAGGGAACACAAATCCTTAATTAATACTCTACAAATGATCACGAAATCTGAGAGTATAAAAATCTGCCAGACCTCCTTAAGATTTAAGATTAACAAAATAAGATGCTTTCCTTCACAACCTTGCTGCCAAGCAGGTGACTGCTTAAAATTAGCTCTAAATTAAAAAGAGAAAGAGAGCATACATATATACACACATACATACATACATACATACATACATACATACATACATACACGCTGATATACAATTCAGAGAGAGAATGAAGAAGTGAACGAAGAAAACAAAATTAGGAATTAAACGACTGTTGCCAAGGGACCTTATTGTGCAACCTTTAATACTAAACAAGTGTCCAATCCATTCCAATCTTCATTAGTCTATATACTTGTTACTTGAATATAAGCTCCATGTATTATATAAACATAAGACTATAAAGAACAACAATACAATATATAATAATGATGAGGATGAAAACAAGAAAAAATATTTACAGCAAATCAGCTAAATTAATAAGGAAATTGAAGCGAATACAGGAATTGTGAGATTAGTAAAAAGTCGAAACCAATGTTGTAATTAATTAGAAGAATCTAATTAATCAGACTTGGAAGCAATATTATAGTAATATATGTAATAACAATACAAACAAGAACGGTGGAAATAACAAGACATCCACGACAACGGCAAGAGTATTAAAACTACTTGCCACAAGACTATAATTAAACCTGTTTGTGGTCGCTCGGCCAGCTAGAAATAGCAACCAAAACATATTATTATAATCTCACCCTCCCGTCAGTTTTCGAATCTGTAGGGTAACAAACAAAGCATAGAGTTATTTGAGATATGTTGTTGTTGGCACTCCGTCGCTTACGACGTCGAGGGTTTCAGTTGATCCGGTCAACGGAACAGCCTGCTCGTGAAATTAAAGTGCAAGTGGCTGAGCACTCCACAGACACGTGTACCCTTAACGTAGTTCTCGGGGGATATTCAGCGTGACACAATGTGACAAGGCTGGCCCTTTGAATTACAGGCACAACAGAAACAGGAAGTAAGAGTGAGAGAAAGTTGTGGTGAAAGAGTAAAGCAGGGTTCGCCACCATCCCCTGCCGGAGCTTCGTGGAGCTTTTAGGTGTTTTCGCTCAATAAACACTCACAACGCCCGATCTGGGAATAGAAACCGCGAGTCCGCTGCCCTAACCACTGGGCCATTGCGCCTCTACATTATTTGAGATAAACTAAGTCTGAAACGACAGCGCCGTCATGACTAAAACACATTTGAAGGTATAGTGTTGGGGGTTAAACTTGACGATTTTTATGGCGAACAATCAACGGTGTTGGAGTAAAGCTGTGATTGAGAAGACGTTAGCTGAGATGGAGGACTGAAAGCCATCTGAATATTGGGAAAGAGTTACCTCTATCATTATGATTGGCGTTCGGTATCAAAATGCCGACATCATGACGCTTTACATTGTTTTAGTCTTCAAATGATGTCACTCTACTAGTTAGGTGAGCAGGTCAACACTGCACCCCCGCCTTGATTGAAAGGAGACTGGAGCAACGTGAAATGAAGTGTTTTGCTCAAGAACACAACGCACCGCCCGATCTGGAAATTGAAACCACAACTAGAGGTCGTGAATGCAACACCCTAACCACTAGGCCACGCGCCTTCATATATACCTATATATATACCTATATATATATATATATATATATATATATATATATATATATATATATATATATATAGATATAGATATAGATATAGATATATATATATATATAGAGAGAGAGAGAGAGAGAGAGAGACAGACAGACAGACAGAGAGAGATAGAGACAGAAACAGAGAGAGACAGAGAGGGAGTGTGTGTGTGTGTGTGTGTGAGAGAGAGAGAGTGTGTTTGTGAGTGTGTAACGATGGATTTAGACGTGTTTCGGTGCAACATTCATTTGTTTGAAGTTGTTTTTATATTGTTTACCGAAGTAAACAAACCGAGTAAACAAGCCTATTATAAATACACACACACACACACATATATATATATATATATATATATATATATATATATATATATATATATATATATATATATATATATATATATACATGTATATACACACAGACACTAGGATTCGTCCCGCCCCATTAAACAGACAACTATTCTCCTCTAATAAACAAACGGGGTCAATGAAATGAAGGACAAAGATGACCCCTTTGTCGCTATTATCTTCTGCTAGTTTTTAAATACCCGTTCCTCCCCCCTCCCCCCTCCCCCATGTCCTCTGATCTCCCTCTTGATTTGCGATCATCATCATCATCATCATCATCACCATCATGATCGTCGTCGTCGCCGCCTTCGTTTTCGTCAGCCTCATATCTACTTTCTTCTTCTTCTTCTTCTTCTTCTCCTAGTATAGATTCTTCTGCTGTTGCTTATACGACGGCGTCGATGACGACTACAACCACAAGAAATTGCTGTTATTATTGTTCTTGTTGTTCTTTTTCTTTTCCTCCTCCTTCTTCTTCCTCTTCTTCTTCTTCTTCTTCTTCTTCTTCTTCTTCTTCTTCTACTACTACTACTACTACTACTACTACTACTACTACTACTGCTGCTGCTGCTGCTGTTTCTATTTCTATTACAACCACAACTACTACTAATTCTCCTCCTCCCTCTCCTTCACTTCATCTTCCTTTTTATCCCCTCGTCTTTTTCTTTCCACTTGATTCCCACCCCACCCCCACCTTATCCTCTCCCTCCTTGCCATGGACTGACAGACTCATTAGAGAGTCTATCAAAATTCCTTGCGGCATTTGCTGAGCTGAATTACTGACAAAATCAACTTTACTTTTCTCATTCCGGGGTTCGACAAATTTGGGAAAGACGGAAAGACACGGTCTTGTAGATTTAATTAAAAAGTCCGATTTCCAGCCTTGTAGTCTTGTAACCTTGTACGTAGGTCAATGGTCCCTAACCATTTTTTGCACCAAACTAAAACTTTTAGTTTATACCATAACTAGACCCACATTTCTTATTTCTTTCTCATAAGGATAAATATGAATATCCGAAATTATTCTCTGCTATTTCCTTCATCAAGTCCTTTGTAATAATTTCTTGTTTATGCTTCTTGCACTGAATAGAACAGCGATTTATAATTAATTTAATTATTTCTAAGCAACCATGAATTTGTATGATTTTAATATCGTTATTCGAAACGATCGTCTGCATGAATTAAAATTCTCTTAAATTTTAACACCTTCTCTTCTTCATTTTTAACAAATTTGTTGAGTTTTATGGGATTGCTTTCCATAAATTCACAGAACACACCATATACAAGTATATTACTAGGATCTCACCCTGCCGTCAGTTTTCGAATCTGTAGGGTAACAAAGCATAGAATTATTTGAGTTAAACTAAGTCCGAAATGACAGTGCCGTCATGACTAAAACGCATTTGAAGGTATAGTGTTGGGAGTTAAACTTGACGATTTTTATGTCGCATTTTTTTTTTATGTATTGGCGAACAAACACTATGACAACCAACAAAGCCCAGGGCCAAACTTTAAAAATTCGGGGTCTCAATTTACAAATAACCTGCTTTTCTCATGGACAACTATATGTTGCATGCTCTCGAGTTAGCAGTGCAGATCACTTGTATATTTTATCAACTCTGGACTTATGCAAAACATGGTTTACCCAGAAGCACTGTCGGCTTCACTTATCATGTTGTAGTGTGCAGTCTGCCCAAACATTACAAAGATGGTGCTTTTCACAATGAAGCAGCTTTCTTTCCATGTACCTTACCTTCTGCAATACGGATACCTCTACGTCCTCATACGTCATCCAGTTCTTTTCATCCGTAAGTCTATGACACTTTGGGGGGGGAATGTTAGGATTCCGTTCTAATCTAAGCTGCCATTCTACATGTTTTTGGTGTCAACAATTTCAGCGTTGTTCATCACAAAATGACCAAAAAATATGTTTATAAAAAAGAGTTGTTTCCTTCACACTCCTTGTGTTCCGATTCTGCCCATAAGAAAGAAACAAATAATACAATGTGGCTGTAGGTCATAACACCCGGGCAACGCCGGAATGAATTTCTAGTATATATATATAATTACAAATATTTATGCTGAAATTTTCATTTAGCATATCAACATTTATCTGGCAGACATGATCAAAACCGTTTGAAAGAGAACCAAGATGTTTTTTTTCGTTTTGCCTAGAGTACACTGTGTTAAGCTTCATTTATTAACCCTAACCCTTTGGTTTCAATAAAGGAACATTTATTTGCTATTGCTAGTAGATTAAATGATCACGTAGTGTCTCTCTGTGGTGGTGTGTACGTGTGAGAGGACATGTAGTACGGAATTTAAATGTAAAACAAAAATTATCATTTATTCTGTCTGTGTGACCCAGTCTGTTATAACAACTATTTGCAGACCTATAATACGTGATAGTCTCCAACAATGTCACGTCTGTATTAGATTCATTCAGAAATAACTCCCACCCCCAACCAAATACACATTCTCCCTTCTCGACTGAAATTATTAAGATACAATATGGCGGACAGTACGTATGTATGTACATATGTATGTGTGTGTGTGAGTGTGTGTTGGTGCATATGTGCATGTGTTTTTGTGTGTATGTGTACACACACACACATATAAATAAATAAATATATATATATATATATATATATATATATATATATATATATATATATATATATATATATATATATATATATATATATATATATATACATACATACATACATCTATAAATATGTATGAGCGTGTGTGTGTGTGTGCATGTGTATATGTGTGTATATATGCATATATCATGTATATGTATATATAGACAAATATTAATTTTACGTGTGTATACATATATATACATTCATATACATATACGTAGTCTGATCAATAAGTATCCGGATTGTTGCCATAGTAACGAAGCTAAAGAACGCAGAGTAAAGTGCAGATTGACTTTGAGCGCAGCAGCGCATACGCACTAAGTTTTGACGTTCTGAAAAGCTGAGCACTTCGACGGGAGATTCCATCACATGCACACACAAACACACACACATACACAGACACACATATACACAAACACAAACGTACACACACATATACACATTATATATATACATATCATATTTATACATGTATATATATATATATGCATGCATATATATATACATATATACACATACACATGCACACACACACGTACATATATATATATATATGTGTGTGTGTGTGTGTGAGTGTGTGTGTGTGTGTGTGTGTGTGTGTGTGTGTGTGTATATATATATATATATATATATATATATATATATATATATATACGCAGATATATATGTGTGTGTGTGTGGTATGTGCGTGTATGTATCTATGTATGTACATATAACGGATCTGTACTACGAAATATATTCTGCTATTCTAGAATCCTGTCGGAAGAATATTTATAAGTTTCGTACACTATGTTCTCAATACTTAGTATTTGTAGCTAAACTAGACACTATTGGTGAGTTTATCGCTTACTGCTGTCAGCGGTAGTCATTTGTAGTGTCGGCAGTAAAATTGAGTTAATAGGTTGAATGACCATTGAGAGTCAATAACGGTTAGTATTGTCTATAATATTTAGTACTGGCTATTATCGTTTAGTCTCTTGGATCACCAAATTAAGTATATAAGCTCAGGTATTACTGTCATAATATTTCGTAAAATAACAAAAATAGAAATTATGACAACACATAAAGAGAGTAACTATGGTTTTTCTTTCATTTCTTGTCGTATTAATACGCTGTCGTCGAATTATGTTCCCAAATGTTATATGACTATGTGAGATGCTGGATATATATATATATATATATATATATATATATATATATATATATATATATATATATATATATATATATATATATGTATGTATGTATGTATGTATGTATGTATATATATATATATGTATATATATGTATTTATGTAGGTAAATATATATATATATATATATATGTAGTTGAAATTTATAGAAAAACAAAAGACAAAGACAGGTGTATAAACAACAAGCAGGTGTGTACATACATACATATATATATATAAGTGGGGTGCGTGTGTATATGTGTAGACATATGTATTAGCATTAGCATTTTGTATATCATACTTAACGCAGATATAATGTTGAAATCCTGCACTGCGGAATGATATGCAAGATGTTGTGCCCAATTTGACCTAATACTTCTTCCCTCGTTAATAACGGATACATACACACGTACAGACATACATACGTACATGCATAGACACAAACGCACATACAGACAGACAAATAGATAGATAGATAGATAGATAGATAGATAGATAGATAGATAGATAGATAGATAGATAGATAGATAGATAGATAGATAGACGAACTTATATACAGCTAGATAGATATATAGATGTATATATATATATATATATACATATATATGTATGTGCGTTTCTCTGTATCTCTCTCTCTCACTCTCTGTATCTCTTTTATCTGTCTATCAGTTTGTCTATCGGACTGTCTGTCGGGCTGTCTGTCTCTCTCTCTGCCCCCTCTCTCCCTTCCTCATCTTTTTCTTACTCTGTGTATGTTTTGAGCAATATCAAGGTTAATAGCTATGTAGAAAGACGATTATAAATATCACAATTTACTGTCTGAAAATCGGAGTACATACCAGCATTGTCTAACAATAACTCGTTACAACGTTTCTTATGCAATATATGCAATATTATGTAACTGGAGCTTTTGTTGGCAAAACTATCTTATCTATTACATTGACGCGTCCTTAATTCTTCTTTAAAAGCATCATCCGGTATTTCTGCTTGAATTGTGCTACAGTTACATTTCCTCTCGGCAGAAGGATTAAAAAACGCATGAATTTGTAGTGTGTTTACTGCATATATACATAAATATATGCATAAATACATACATATATATATATATATATATATATATATATATATATATATATATATATATATATATATATATATATATACATATTTATATGCATACTTATATATATACTATATACCCACACACACGCATATATGTATAAATATATTTATTTATATATACATATATATATATACATATATATATATATATATATATATATATATATATATATACACATACACATATACACATATGTATATACAAATATATATGTACATATGTATATACACATATATACATAAATATGTGCATACATATATAATATATATACATACCTACATATATACATACATACATGCATTCATATATACATACATACATGCATACATACATATATATATACACACACCCTTTGCAAAGAAAAATTCTTGCACGGAGAAATATTCTCGTTATATTTACGAAATATATATTTATATCTTTAATATATACATAACATAAATATATTCGTGTATGCGGAGCTGGATAACAAAAAAATACTGTCTTACTTCTCTTTTATGCTTCGCAAACATAACGACAGATTGTAGACAGCAGGACCCTGCAGCGGTTGATGGCGGAGAATATTTACATAATATTAAAATTCCAGTATTTTCTCTCCGGCCTATAAAGATAGTAGTTAAAGTCGATGTGTCCCCTTCATTATTGCCTACATATTTGTTTGTTTGTTTTTTGTGTCTTTGTTCCTCTTCAATTTTTGAAACAGGAATCTCTTTCAATAAAGCAATAAAACAAAGAAAAAAATAAATAGAACTGTTATATCATATGCCGATGACAACCATCGCAACAAATCTATCACCACAACCATCACAGCCATCAACATTATCATCAGCATCGTCATCATCAGCATCATCATCACCACCATCATCATCATCATCATGATCACCATCATTTTGATCATCATCATCATCATCATCTT
>NC_142950.1:27869988-27879988 GCF_046866305.1 Octopus bimaculoides | reverse complement strand
TTGTTCATCAATATTTCTCCATTTCCTGTTTTCTTTAAACTTATATATATATATATATATATATATATATATATATATATATATATATACACTTACACACATACGCACACGCAATCATATATATGAATATATATATATATATATATATATATATATATATATATATATATATATATATATATATATATATATATATATATATATATTATGTTTTCCTGTATAAGATGAGGTGGACTCACACGTGAGTGCCTGAGTAACACCATACAGCTTCATCGGAGCCTCAAACATGTAGATATATATGTATACATTTTTATATATATATATATATATATATATATATATATATATATATATATATATATATATACACATATATATACATATATATACATATATATGTATATATGTATGTACGTATATACGGTACTATATGTATATACGGTACTGTATATACATACAGCATCTCTGCTCATGTGCTCACGCACGCGCGCGTACATATTTACCGTAAAGAAAAGTTTGACAAAATAATACTGAAATCGCAGAATGATATGATTTATTGGAAACCTGTAACGTCTCCAATCATTACTCCGGATTTTCCTAGATAATTGGACATAGAAATTTTTATATATAGTATATAAATATACAAAAACTCATTCATAATTTCGGCCGCTTGTTCGTCCCCACACGCATTCACATTCATACATGAACTCAAATATGAGTGCATGCACCTAAATACGCATTTACACACACAGAGACATACACACGCGCGTGCGCACGCGCACAATCTCATACTCACATATGCACACCATTTCACACATACACGATCTCTTATACATACGCAGTCATATGTAGAAACTGCTAAGTAATCAAACGATACCCCAAAATTATATCATTTTAAAATAACGAGAAATTAATATGGCGCCTGTATTGCAAATACAATGCTTTTCTTTCACATAAGTTTATATATACACATGCACACGCTCACAGCAAACATATATACAAGTATGCACTTATAGATATATTTACTTACACACACACACACACACACACACACACACACATATATATATATATATATATATATACAGCTATTCGTATATATGTGAATACAGATGTGCGTATATAACTGTTCATATGCACATAAACGCACAACATAGAACCGATATATACACAAACGTATAGCTTAATACATTTGCATAAACCGAAGTAAACAAACACTTTCTCATATGTACACAAATGCACAAATATACAAATGTATAAAGTATATGAACGAAGACATAGAAATATGTTTGCATGTTGATACTTCGCTAAGATGTATAATTTCCCTAAGAGACATAAATCATTGTTGTTTTTAAAGCTACGTCGTGTTCAACAAGTAGTTGAAATAATAGTACTGAATACAATATATGCAGCATGTTTTCTGTCTTATATAAATATCTCGTACGAGGTTGGGCTGAAAAGTTCATAGGCTGACTATGGAGGAATGACGCTACAGTTGTGAAACATTGTGTGTATTAATTTCAACCCTACTTACTTATAACTTCATTGTTTCTATCAAGGTAAACTAGCATTTAACCGTTCAAAGTAGATTTTTTAAACATACAAAACTGCACATATACATACATGGAAAAGTACTTTGTTGATGTTGTTGAAAATCCAATAAAGAAGCCTTGGAGCTAGGTTAGAAACCGGCTCTTTCTCTATTGGCAAGAAATCTTGAAATGAAATTGAATAATGGTATACATACATACATATATATACATACCCTGTTGTTGATGTTGTAATTCCAATGGAGGAGCCTTGGATCTAGGTTAGAAACCGGTTCTTTCTCTATTGGCAAGAAATCTTGAAATGAAATTGAATAATGGTATACATACATACATACATGGGTGTATACGTCGACAGCTCAACTAACACACTAATTCAATCACATATGTATTTACTCCCTGAATTCTCTTAACTCCAAATGTATTGTCGCTTTGTTAACAACAACTTGAACTCCCTTAAGAACTTAACTAAAACTCTAACAAAATTCATGCATACATAATTCCAGTGAAAGAGCCGAATTTCTAGGTTAGAAACCATTCCCTTCTCCAGTGGTAAGAAGCACATAAAAATAAGACCAACAAAGCATATACAAACATACGTACATACAAAATCAGAATAATGTGTTATGTTCAAATCCTGCCAAGGTGAGCATTGCCTTACATCCTACCGAAGTCTATTTATTACAATACCTGTCAAATACAGAAAGACTGTAATCAACAAACACACACTTCATATTCCTGCCCTTGCGCATACAACATCACTAACATTTTTTTCCTTTTCATTTTCTTTTTCAGGTGAGTGATATATGTTACTTTCAAAGACGCTGAAAATCAGACACTTTTAACATGAAACCTCAGGTATTTAACTATCTCTGTTACTGGATATCCTTTACATGAAATTCTAGAAATTTTACCATCACTTTTATTATTTACAAGGCATTTAATTACTAGTTTAGTTATTATTTCAAACAATAAACTATTCATCCATATTGGTATATATTTCCAATCTCTTCCTCTGACAATCCTGCACTTTACGAAGATCTATCTATCTATCTATTTATTTATTTATTTATTTATTTATTTATTTATCTATCTGTCTGTCTGTCTGTCTGTCTGTCTGTCTGTCTGGTTGGCTGGCTGGCTGTCTGGCTGTCTGCCTCTTTATTTATCTGTCTGTCTGTCTCTCTCTCTCTCTGCCTCTCTATCTCCTCTGTCTATCTATCTATCAACTATATCTCCCTCTTTCTCCCTCTCTCTCCCTCTCTCTCTCTCTCTCTATATATATATATATATATATATATATATATAGAGAGAGAGAGAGAGAGAGAAAGAGAGAGATACACGCACATACATACATACATACATACATACATACATACATACATCTACACCTAAACATATGCACAGTAGAAATAAATATAAACGCGAGTTTATATCATAGCTCCTACACCCGTTTCAACATTGTAGTTTCTTTTTGGAGCCTTGCAATAGATGTTCCTTATACATTTAGATGTTCAACCAGAACGCAACATCATAAATTCACACTCGCACACGCACACACATGCATATACACACACATGCGCGCGCAAACACATACACGCATACACACAAACACATACAGACACGTATACATAAAAAAGAGAGAAAGATACATACATACAAACGCTGATACACTTAGAGATATACATAGGCGTGGTGTCTCTCTTCTCTCTTTCTCTCTCTATCCCTCTCTATGTGTGTGTGTGTGTGTGTGCGTCTGCGTATCTGCATGTTTCTTTGTCTGGGAGTATATATAGATGTGTGTATGTTTGTATGTATGTATATACACATATGCATGTATATATGTATATATATATATATATATATATATATATATATGTATATATATAGACGGTTTAGATAGAGATTCAAGGTTTGAATATGGTACTTATGCGAAGGCACCCGAATATCGCATCCCAAAAGGATGGGTGATTAAAATCAAACAATAAGCAACACGGATTTCAAAAGAGTGCTGCAATCACTTTTGAAATCCGTGTTGCTTATTGTTTGATATATATATATATAGATATATATATTATTTATTTATTTATATACATACATATATATATATGTGCGTGTGTGTGCGTGTGTGTGTACGTGTGTGTTTCTGATGTCCGTGTGTTGCCCCCAAGAGTTACAGAATTACAGCGGGAGCGATTAAAACTGACGTGGATACGAAGATAAGATATTTTACGATGAAATCATAAAGATAAAGTTATAAAACTGTCATGCTTATACCCTGAAATCTCAGCTGGCATTTCACTGGATTTCAGCAGAAAAACTAGTCAGCAAATCGTAGTTTATACTATTTCAATAGTCCTATCGTAATATACCACTAGTGCTTTTTTTCACTGACCAATCACCACGGAACGCCGTGTGCTTTGCGATCAGATCCAGATACGTTTAGTTTCGACGTGTTTCTAGTGATGGAAATTACTCTACGTATTAGCATGGCGGAGAGTTTGTTTTTTTTTCTAAGCATAATTCTTGGAATAATCCACGTTATATATATCTGCGTTGTATATTTTGTATTTTTATCTTTTATTTCTGTTGGTCATTAGATTGTGGCCGTGCTGAGGGACAATTTTAAAGGGTTTAGTGGGGAAAAAAAAAAAACTAAGCCCATTAGTTTTTTTTTTTTTCTTTTTTTCTTGTCTCATATTTATTCTACCGATCACTTCTGCCGAAAGCACTAAGTTTCGGAGACGTAAACAAACCAACACCGGTTGGCACGCGATGGAAGGCGTACACAACCGTGCCCCTACATCTCTCTCTCTCTCTCTCTCTCTATATATATATATATATATATATATATTTGACGATACACACACACACACTCTCTCTCTCTCACGTACACACAAACACATATATATGTGCGTATAAATTTATACATAAATCAAAGTACACAGTATTATAGATCTATTTCAGCTGAATTTACCAACTTTACCAATTGCTTTCTCACCGAATATTAGATAATATGGCGGTTTCGAGTACTCGTGGTCTTCGGAGAGTAGAGATGTACACACACATACACACATACACACACACATATACATATTCATTCATACATACATACATACATACATACATACATACATACATACATATTAGTTTGGGGCATAATTATTGAGGCAAGTCTCTTCTGTTATAGCCCCCATGTATTATACAACGTGTTATGGTAAATATACATCCATTTGCATTTTCTAAATAATGTTCATAATTTGTTTTCATACTAAACTAATCTTCACTTTTATGTCGAATTTTTTGTCTTTTTTATTCTCATTGATTTTCTTTAATAATATACTAAGTTATCACGTCTGTTTATGTAAATATATGGAACATCGACTTTGCAATTGGCTCATTACCACTCGGAAAAATACGGTGTTATTTACGATTAACTGAACAGATGTAACAAACCCGAAACTCACACGAAGTTGAGTAAAATAATATTAGTAGTTGTAAAAATTTTTTTCTTAGACATTTATCCTCACTATTTTAAACTATGCTAACACTAACAACAAATTATTGTTCTTGCAATATGTGAAGTCTAACATATTGTTCTAACTTGTTGTTGTAACCTATTAGCGATAACTAGTAATCTGCTAACGCTAACGTATTCTTCAAATATGTTAACGCTAGATTACTATTCTTGTTATATACTAACGCTAATTAAAGCAGCGAGCTGGTAGAATCTTTAAGCACGCTGGGCAAATGCTTAGCGGCATTTCCTTCGTCTTTACATTCGAGTTGAAATTATCACGTCGAGTTTGCCCTTCATCTTTTTGAGGTCGATAAAATAAGTACCAGTTGAGCACTGGGCTCGATGTAGTCTGCTTCACTCTACCCACGAAATAACTGGCCTTGAGCCAAAATTTGAAATCAGTTTACTAACGCTAGCTTATTATGCTAGCGTTAGTTAACTCTAGCTTACTATTCTTGTAAGATGCTTACACTAACTTAATTATTACTTTCCAACATTTCTCTATTGGAGCAAAGTCTTGCCCGACAAAGGTGTTGAAATGGCAGAACTGTTAGACCGTTGGAATTTCTTCTGGATCTTTACGTTATGTGTTCAAATTTCGACAAGGTCATCATTTCTTTTAATTCTTTTTTTCTTGAATCGATAAAATAAAGTATCAATCAAGTACCCAGGTGGAGGGGATCGATTAACACTTCTTCCCTTAAAATTCCTAGCCTTGTGCTTAAATTTCAAAATATTGTTTAAAATAACTACAGAACGAGATAACGCTGTATGAAATATTTGGGGGATACTTACAAACGACCAATGTCTTTGGGCGAATTTCATAGACGGAAACTGAGTGGAAACCCGTCGCGTGTATATATATATATATATATATATATATATATATATATATATATATATATACAGGGTGTCCAAAAGGTCTGGGTACATGAGGATTAACACATACTTTAAGAAATTATTATTTCTTATATTTAATTGTTTATGTTATAATTTTATTTACTCCATGTACCCAGACTTTGTGGACACCCTGTATATGTATGTATGTATGTATGCATTTATATGTAAAGGTAAGATCCAAGGATCCAGGTGTAGGGCGGTAATAAGCTTCGAGTAGTCCTAAGAATGTATAAAAAATACGACTTCCGGAAGCGATAGTGGTTTATTGATGCCGAGGGTTGTAAATGTTTCCCATATCGAAGTTCGATAAGCTGAAAAAAGCTATTCTTTAGTAAACGGTTAGCAATTGAGGTTGCAGTGTATGCAAATAGAAGTCCAAATACTCCATTCCCTAAATTTGAATGTGTGTGTGTGTGTGTGTGTGTGTGTGTGTGTGTGTGTGTGTGTGTGTGTGTGTGTGTATAGTCGTAAATTATAATCTTTCTTAAGACAGTGCACCAGCATGGCCGCAGTCAAATCACTGAAACAAGTAAAAGAAAAGACAAATCGAAAATAAAAACAAAATTGAAAACATGAACAACAAAAATCAAAAGGCTGTATACAGTAAATGTATACATTTACTGTATACAGCCTTAGATGTACAAGGATTTGATAAAACTAGTCTATAAATTAAAACTGACCCCATATAAAAGTGACAAGCAAAATCTGTAACAAGTCTTTCTTCCTGATAACTTAGTAGCTTCTAAGTGGAAGGAAGGGGAACAATGTTCTTTGTCTATCTCCTTAACTTCTTGAAGATTTTAGGCAAAATTATACTAATGTGTCCAACTGTTTTAATTTAATTAAATTCTATGTCTTTGTGCAGCTGATGATTGCCCTGCATTTAAATTGATGTAATCGTTGCATTGTTCAATTAAATGGAGTTGCGTGAAACGATCATACTGCATTACCTCTGGATATCCTTGTTGCTTATATATATATATATATATATATATATATATATATATATATATATATATATATATATTTATATACACATCCATATGTTTCTGTCTGTCTGTCTGCCTGTGTGCGTGCGTATATATATATGTGTGTGTGTGTGTGTGTGTATTTTCTTATGCATATTTAGTTACATGTAATTCTAGTTTATTACTGACGCGTAGATATTTGTGTTTGTAACTGGTATTTTTATCCTTTGTGTGTGCGTGTATACGTTTGTATACGTGCGATGGCTTATGTGTGTAGGAGGACATCGTTCATGTACTTACGTACAAATTTTTCATTCCACAACTCTACTGATTATATCTACACAGTTTTAAATTTATGTGCTCTAGTCATGTGACACTAACAGTATTTTTAGAATGTTTTATCGATTTCCATGACAAATCTATGTACATCTTTTAGAATGGCTTAATCTCTTTGAAAGTGTTTTCACACAGTTTTCTACATTTCTGATGAACGTACATACATATTTACATATATATACACATACATACATGCATAACTACATACATGATACATAGGCTTACGTATTCAACTATCCATTTTCCAGTTTGTAAGATCTAACCTGGTTATTACACACACACACACATATATATATGTATGCAAGTATATACATACATATACATATGCATACTTAAATACATACTTATCCATATGTATATAAATACACAAATATTCATATGTATAAATTTTATTCATATATATACACGCGCGCGCACACACAAACACACACACGCACATTTATATATAATACAATATTATATATATGTATATATATATATATGTCTGTGTATATATATATATATATATATATATATATATATATATATATATATATATATGTCTGTATATATATATATATATATATATATATATATATATATATATATATATATATATATATATATATATATATATATATATATATATATGTCTGTATATATATATATGTGTGTGTGTGTGTGTGTGTGTGTGTGCTGGTGTGTTTACGTACCCGTAACTTAGCTGTCCAGTAAAAGAAACTGATAGAATAAGTACTACTATATATATATACTTGGTGACAAGTTTACTGGTACCAAAAGCGAAGCTTAGTGCGCTCTTCAAGATGAACCAGCATTCCGTGTTGCAGTACTCGCACTTTCTGTCACAGGCGGCATAAGGTTTGCTATTTGTCAGGATTTTCCAGTCGATAATGTAACTGGTGCCTTACTCTTTAAAGTACCATAGAGTTTCTTGGTTTTATGCTGACACCGATCTCTAAAGGAGGACGTACAGTTAATAAATGTCACCTTGAAGCTTTCTTCCGTAAATTCTACGTCCCCATGTATCTCTTGATAGAGATTGTGTTGTTAGCATTGGCCTCCTTGACTGATGCTTCGTATATGATGAACTCAGTTTTACAGGTTCCATTTTGCGATCACATATCTCTGTTCCTGAATGAACAGAAACAGCTGGCTTCTCAAGGTTGTGTATCGTTATGTGCATTTATATTTTCGAAACTAGGGTGGAACCAAAACTAAAGCC
Organism: Octopus bimaculoides; assembly: GCF_046866305.1. Taxonomy (NCBI): domain Eukaryota; kingdom Metazoa; phylum Mollusca; class Cephalopoda; order Octopoda; family Octopodidae; genus Octopus; species Octopus bimaculoides. The sequence goes on along the minus strand of NC_142950.1, from coordinate 27,871,495 downwards.
GATAGAATGAATACCAAGCTTTAAAAAGAAGAGAAAAAAAGCACTGCGGTCGGTGGTGCTGCAGCATGGCCACAGTCTAATGACTGAAACAAACAAAAGATAAAAAATCCAACCGTTCAGGCAATATTTGGTGATTGGTTGAAGTTGTGCGAATAACGCATTACCTGCGCCAATATTCGTTCGTCACGGTGAACCACGTTGTCTTATATGCAGCAGATGAAGAATATTGCTAAGTGCAAGGGACACCATAAATTCTAGAGTATTTAGCAAAGAACAACTACTCTTTCCCACTTGTATAACATGATAACTGCGTACATGCATGACTAATTCTTGGAATTTCAGATTTGTGTAACCATTCCAAGAGAAATTTCATCTGATGACGGTAGTTAAACGATATCTCTGATTTTCGTTTAAGTGATACTGATGACTGTTTTAATTTCTAGAACATTATGTTTCATGTATTGAATATTCGTTTGACTCTTTTATTCGTATTATACAAGTTGTTAATTATGGATATATGCTGCATTAGAGTCATACGAAAGGGGTTTCTTTTTATGGTTGTAGATTATATTTTGGTTTATACAATTGAAAATGTTTTAGCCGAAGTTTCAAAATCCGGCAGATTTTTTTCACTGCTGATATGACACGCCACAAATGGAAAATTTCACAACGTGCTGGAAAGAATTTGTGTTTATCTACAGCACATTTATCTTCATTAGCATTCATCTTAAAGTTCATATGAAATGATCTTCACAATTATTTTTTTCGTTTTGTTCTGCACCGCTAGCACAGTACTTCATTTCTACGTTAGATCTGAATTTCCATTCCCTGTAACATAATTAGAGTCATTACTTATAGATTCCTTTAGAAATAAAATACTGACATGTTTCAGGTTTTTTAAATTTTATTTCCTTACATTCATGTTCAATGTTTTGTTTTTATACCTTACATAAAACCTAATACCTGTAGAGTGAAGAAAAGAAAATAGAAATGGCGAACGTGTACTGTAACCTTTTAATCAAAACATGAACATCGTAGGAACATCGTAGGTGGAGATTGATATCTTACCATTCTGATGGTATTATGTATATAAAAAGTTATTTAAAATTTATACAAAGCTACATTCAAGGTATATGAATAGCGATATAATGAAATATAAATGGATATTATGTTTAGATTTGGGACATGGCCACAAGCTGTCTAATCATATACATATATGCCAATATAAAAAAATGCCCCGAAATCCTAAAAAAAAGTGAAATCCACAATGGCTTCGGTTTTATGAATTCCAGATAAAAGATTCTCGATTATATTTAAATACTTACACATGAAATGTAGGTGTATTATTACATATTTCAGTAATGTGAACTAAATTTGTGGGTTATACCCCTCCTGGGAATGAAATGTCTTGTGGTGGGGAGTAATTTTAATTCGAGTAAATCGTGCAATTTCGTGATTCATTGGCGTAAAGGGTGCATTTTTTCAGATGATGAGGCATTTTATTGCC
>NC_142950.1:27859988-27862488 GCF_046866305.1 Octopus bimaculoides | reverse complement strand
CGCTTCACATACGTACATACGCATGCATAACTACATACATACATCCTCAAGCACTAACATATATTTGTCGCAGTAGCCATAAAAATCGATATGTCAACATGAAATTGCAGCCATCATGTTTTTGTTCCCCATCATTATTACCATTATAGCCATCATTATCATCTTCATCAACTTGACCATCATCCTCATCAGCAGCAGCAGCATCGTAATCCTCAGCATCACAATCAGTACCATCATTATCCAGTACGTTTATCGCCACCGACTTAAGTACCATCACTACCATCATCGTCAGAATCACCATCATCGCCATCGTCACCATCATCGTCAGAATCACCATCATCGCCATCGTCACCATCATGATCATCATCGACATCGCCATGATTAAGATCACGAATCCCACGACAAGGATTTGTATTTATAGATTTTTTTAAAAAATATTTTTATTCTTGCTTTCATCTGTTTTGTAGCCATGGCAACTCGAAACCAAGTAGCCAGACATGCCCCAGAGAGAATGTGGTTAGAACATCACTGTTCACTTAAAAAGGAAAAACACATTGAAAGCAAAACGGGAAAAATTAACCCTTTAACAGAAAACAGTAGAATCGCAGAGAGCCCTGAACAACACATAATAATAATGATAATAATAATAATAATAATAATAATAATAATAATAATAATAATAATAATAATAATAATAATACAAACACTAACAAAGGCAAAAGTAATAACGTTACAAACCTTCAAAGCATGGTCGTGGAAAGATGTTATCATTTGAGACAATCTGTTTGCTCAAATAATATATAAAACAGGAGGCAACGCATAAGCTTATTTATTTGTGTCTTTTTAATGGCAGAAATTCTCTTGGTTTCATGTGGTCGAGCGAACTGGTTATCAGTGTCGTTTCTTGCGATCGAAGGTGCATCCCAGGAACAGTTCGAAATACTATGGCATATTTCTGACCATATATGTGTACCTTAGTATTTTAGGCTAAGGGATTCAATGATGAGATTCATGGACCGGACATCGGCATTCCTCCCTAACTCGGTGCAACCTGTCTGTTAGTAGTTTGGATTGGTGGCAGGTTTTAGAGATGATGAAGGGCGGCGTGTGGTCGGCAAAGTTCAGGATACACTTGCAATTCCTGATGATCCCTAACAACTACATGATCATGCAGGAGTTTTATCCAGAAGGCGTGAATGGGAAGGGTATTGGACTGGTGGCGCTCTGCAAGTCAACTAGTTACTATACGTAAGGTTGTAAAATCATCTTGCTGGAAAAGCAAAAGAGAAGATTTCGAAGTAGAAACAAGAACAACAACCGCCAGTTTTCAGAGTACCATTAGTAACAGCTCCGTGCCATATCCTGAAAGCTAGAGACCAAGAGCCCTGCCTTCTGTTCATAGCAAACAGTTATACCCTATCTGTCATCGTCTTGTGATCAGAAACAGATTGTATTATTCTCTCTCCATGAGAACAAGGAAAAGAAGGGGAAGATCCTTCAAAAACGTTACGGTAAGTCTCAAGAAAAGGCTATGAAAAATGTGATGAACCCCATGCCTTCAAGAAAACGTTATGAGGTTCACAATGGATGTTAGAGAAGCATTGAATACATATTCGAAATCGACTTATCAGTGCGACGGCGAAATATTCGTGAAAGAGAATTGTGTAGGAGACAATAATTATAAACAGGAAAAATTATTAATAGGTATATCATCGACGAAGTGTTAACGAATATGCTATTACTATGTGAAAGAATCTGAACCTGAGAGCGTGGGAAGATACTTAACTAACTCCAAAGATGTTAACAAGTGCCATTTGATACATGAGAACTCAATAAAAGGACTGATGGAAGGGGTTAGGATGTTCTGACCCATCACAGGTTCTTATATCTTGCATAATTATTCCATTTTCCCGCAATCTTCTATTAAATTCCATATAATTGATTTTAACTTATCCCACATTAACTTATTGTATAACTTTACCCTTGCTTTCGTTATGTGTGTGTGCGCGCGCGCGCGCGTGTGTGTGTGTGTGTGTGTGAGGATGCAAAGCCTAGGGTGTTGCGAGATCGTGGTTTCAATTTCTAGACAGGGTGATGCGTTGTGTCCATGAGCAAGACATTATTTCACGTTGCTCCAGTCCACTCAGCTGGCAAAAACGAGTAATACCTGTATTTCAAAAGGGCCAGTCTTATCACACTCTGTGTCACATTGAATCCTCTTGAGAACTACGTTAAGGGTACACGTGTCTGCGGAGTGCTCAGCCACTTGCACGTTAATTTCACGAGCAAGCTGTTCCGTTGATCGGTTCAACTGGAACCCTCGTTGTCGTAACCGACGGAGTTCAGTTATGTGGAATTTGTGAGGTGCGTTATATGCCTTAATGTCATGTAGTGACCTTGTAGAGTATGTGCTGTGAACATTGTGTTACAATGTCGATTATATAGGCTATGAGTTTTTGGTAGAGCGTCGGGTGTAGTATATTATTGAGTGAGGATTATA
>NC_142950.1:27847488-27854988 GCF_046866305.1 Octopus bimaculoides | reverse complement strand
CTTCGCCTTTCATCCTTTCAGGGTCGATAAATTAAGTACCAGTTACGCACTGGGGTCGATGTAATCGACTTAATCCCTTTGTCTGTCCTTGTTTGTTCCCTCTATGTTTAGCCCCTTGTGGGCAATAAAGAAATAAGAAATATTAGCACGCCGGGCGAAATGCTTAGCGGTATTTCGTGTGTCTTTATGTTCTGAGTTCAAATTCCGCCGAGGTCGACTTTACCTTTCATCCTTTCGGAGTCGATAAAATAAGTACCAATTTCGTACTGGAAAAACGTCGGAAAAATGTGGACAACAAAGGAAAGGAAACATAAACAAAGCACAAAAAACGAACATTTTTTGCGAACAGAATGAACACATAGGAAAACATACAAGCCACGTATGGAACTTTTCCTTCATCAGCTGCCTCTATTCTAAACTAGGCATTTCGAAGATGAGGCAGAACACGCTCTTAGAATAGCTCTTCCCGCAAAGCAAATTAAATATAACCTGCTATGCGGAGGATTCCAAAGTGTCAAACAAAAACCAAGACAGGGAAAACTAAACAGTGAAAACAACGTTGAGGGCCGTTAAGCCGAACGAGATGAGATACTGAATGCTGTGATGTGACGAACTTGAGCAGAGAGAGATAGCAGTTCGTGTTGCCTTTATGCTGGCCGAATGGAGAAAGGAAGAGGTGACCACAGGTCACGTGTGATCAACGAGGAGTGGTAGAGAGAGGAAAAGGTGGGAAGTTGAACATAGGTGAGCGACGAGAGACAGGGAGGAAGAGTAAGAGAGAGATATAGCAGTGAAGGGGAAAAGCAAGGACTACAAAAGGAAGAAGAACGAGAGGGGGAGATAGATAAGAAGAAAGATAGATAGATAGATAGATAGATAGATAGAGTGCGCGTCATGTATGTATGTATGTATGCACATCAAAGCACTCGGTGTAACAGTTAAGAGATAAATCAACATTATTCTTCAAAATAAATGACAATAACAGAAAATTTTAAAAAAACGAAACTAACTATTAATATCATTATTATCATTATTATTATCATCAACACCCCCACAGCCAGCCCCACCAACGCTACTACTACTACTACTACTACTACTACTACCAACAGCCACCACCACCACCACCTCTACTACTACTATTACTACTGCCGACATCCACGACCACCACTATTACTACTACTACTAGTATCGATCCCGACAAAAATAATTGGGGAAAAAAACGAACCCAGTGAGTAAAGGGAGGTAACTTGATGCCTTACTTCATTTCGTCCGTCGTTCTCCTGTCGAGATCCACTTAACCCTTTCGTTATTCCAGTTACGCTAAAATAAAATGCCAGCCGGGGGTTGTAATTATATTCCTATAAAGTATTCTGTATGTAAGTGGAAGTATAAATGAAAGTTGTAAACATCCATCTCACTCCGTCAAAGTATGAAGTTATGTCCATGTTAGAAACGAAGAAGAAGAAGAAGAAGAAGAAGAAGAAGAAGAAGAAGAAGAAGACGAAGAAGAAGAAGGGGAGGAGGGAGGAGATGGGAGGGGTTAATGAGGGAGGGGGGTAATGAGGGGGAGGGGGAGGAGAAGAAGAAAAAGAAGAAGGGGAGGAGGGGAGGGGGAGGAGAAGAAGAAGAAGGAGAAGAAGAAGGAGAAGAAGAAGAAAGAGAAGAAGAGAAGAAGAAGGAGGAGGAGGAGGAGAAAAAGGAGGAGGAGGAGAAGAAGGAGGAGGAGGAGAAGAAGGAGGAGGAGGAGAAGAAGGAGGAGGAGGAGAAGAAGGAGAGGAGGAGGAGAAACAGAAGAAGTAGAGGAGGAGGAGGAGGAGGAGGAGAAGTAGAGGAGGAGGAGGAGGAGAAGTAGAGGAGGAGGAGGAGGAGAAGTAGAGGAGGAGGAGGAGGAGGAGGAGAAGAAGAAGAAGAAGAAGAAGAAGAAGAAGAAGGAGGAGGAGAAGAAGAAGAAGAAGAAGAAGAAGAAGAAGAAGAAAATGAAAAAGAAGAAGAAGAAGAAGAAGAAGAAGAAGAAGAAGAAAATGAAAAAGGAGGAGGGGAAGAAGAAGAAGAAGAAGAAGAAGAAGAAGAAAATGAAAAAGGAGGAGGGGAAGAAGAAGAAGAAGAAGAAGAAGAAGAAAAAGAAGAAGAAAGAGGAGGAGGAGGAGGAGAAGAAGAAGAAGAAGAAGAAGAAGAAGAAGAAGAAGAAGAAGAAGAAGAAGAAGAAAAAGAAGAAGATGAAGAAGGAGGAGGGGGAGGAGGAGGAGAAGTAGAAGAAGAAGAAGAAGAAGAAGAAAAAGGAGGAGGGGGAAGAAGAAGAAGAAGAAGAAGAAGAAAAAGAAGAAGGAGGAGGAGGAGGAGGAGAAGAAGAAGAGGAAGAAGAAGAAGAAGAAGAAGAAGAAGAAGAAGAAGAAGAAGATGAAGAAGGAGGAGGGGGAGGAGGAGAAGAAGAAGAAGGAGGAGGAGGGGAGGAGAAGAAGAAGAAGAAGAAGAAGAAGAAGAAGAAGAAGAAGGAAGAAGAAGAAGAAGAAGAAGAAGAAGGAGGAGGAGGGGGAGGAGAAGAAGAAGAAGAAGAAGAAGAAGAAGAAGAAGAAGAAGGAGGAGGAGGAGGAGGAGGAGAAGAAGGGGATGAAGAAGAAGAAGAAGAAGAAGAAGAAGAAGAAGAAGAAGAAGAAGAAGAATCCTTTCTACTATAGTCACAAGGCCCGAAATTTTAGGGGAGGGGGCCAGTCGAGTACATCAACACCAGTGTTTCACAAATACTTAATTTATCGATCCCGTAAAGAAAACACGAAAAGTCGACCTCGGCGGCATTTGAACTCAGAACGTAAAGCATTTTCTCCGGCATGCTAACGTCTCTATCAGCCCTCCGCCTCAAAATGCATATAATGCAAATTCGAAATATAAAGTCATGATAAATCTGCTTCATCATTTAAATATAGGACTACTTAAACATTTCCTGTAGCTTAAACTTATTTATATACTAAAATATAGACACAGCTTCTTTTCATACATTTGTTTTTTCTTTATATTTTATACGCAAAGTGCAAGCAAATATTTATATTTGTTCAATAGAGCGCCGCGAGAGAAAAACAAACAAACAAACGAAAATAATAAATGGAAATGCTGACCTACATCTGCAGCCGACAAAACATATTGCACTGATCGGCGTCATTTAGTCACGTTAGAGTAATCTCCCTTGAGTAGTCTCTCGCCGCGTTAGTAAGATAGCTGATGTAACCGAATTACAGATAGTTGTGTTTATACATTTGATACAGGGAACATCATGCTTTTTCCCCCATGCTTACTACATTCAATATATATTATATTACTTAATTAACGAGGATGGTTTAGTGTTTCCAGCGGAGATGTCTAAATACAGTGGTTAGCTATACGTAACTTATATACAAACCAAATTAGCATATATATAAAGATAAATGTACGTATATACGTGTGTGTATATAGATGTATCTATGTATATATATATATATATATATATATATATATACAGACATACACACACATATATATGCATATATATATATATATATATATATATATATATATATATATATATATATATACAGAGAGAGAGAGACAGAGAGAGAGAGAGAGAGCGAGAGAATATTTATATATATATATATAAATATATATATATATATATATATATATATATATATATATATATATATATATATATATATATATATATATATGTATGTATGTATGTATGTATGTATGTATATGTATATATATATATATTTTTATCCTTTTTGCCCCTTGTGGATCATAGGGCCTCAACAGTTATTTTCCCCTTTTTTGCGGTCATTGGCGTGTTTCTTGGCTGCTTCCCATGTCAGGCCGGTGGTCCTGAGCTCGTCCAAAATGCTCCGCTTCCATGTCTGCTTCGGGCGTCCTCGCTTCCTTTTCTCTTGCGGGATCGAGTCAAGTGCTTGTCGTGTCACATTTGAGGGTTCTTTCCACAGTGTGTGTGTCCGATCCATCTCCATTTCCTTTGTCTAACCTGAACATGTATGGGCTCCTGGTTGGCCCTTTCCCACAGATCGGTGTTTGACACTCTGTCGAACCACTTCAGATGGAGGATCTGCCGGAGACATTTGTTGATGAAGGTCTGGATCTTCTTGTATTTGCTGCAGGTGGCTCTCCATGTTTCAGAGCCATACAAAAGCACAGATTTTACGTTTGAACTAAATAAGCGGAGTTTAGTTCACGTGAGTTGAGCCAGTGTGAGCTATTGTACGAGTGTGCTTGTTTCTCTCTAATGTGTACGTGCATATATACATACATGCATCAGGGGCGAAGGGTTTATGTATGCAACGCCTTAATATAGTAGTAGTAGTAGTAGTAGTAGTAGTAGTAGTAGTAGTAGTAGTAGTAGTAGTAGTAGTAGTAGTAGTAACAACAACAATATTAGTAATAATAATAATAATAATAACATTGATAACGAAAATTCCTATTGCTAATAATTCTACCACTACTACTATGACACACGCATACACACATATATGTATGCGCGTATGTGTTTGTGCATGTATGTATACATACAAAGATATGAGTATATACATATATATAGATAGACAGATTGTATATATATATATATATATATATATATATATATATATATATATGCATGAATGTCAGTATTATGCATGCATGTATGCATGTATGTATATATATATATATATATATATATATATATATATATATATATATATATATATATATATATATGCGAGCTAAGAAGAACATTGCGAGCTAAGAACGCTGTCAGACAGTATATAACAAACAAGAACAACAACAACAACAACGACAACAACAACACCAGTGATCAGCGATCACGTAAAGCTTTCTAGATCAAGCTGAACAGACTAAGCCGCTTAGCCACCTGTCACTTAATCATACAAACTTTTTCATACACACACAGGCACACACACAACACACAACGCACATGCACACATACGCACATGCACACATGCACACATACATTGTTTACCGCTTCCTGTTTCGTTGTCGTCGTCACTATCAGCATTGTTCCTATTCCTGTTGTTATTGCCGCCGTTTAAGACAAACCTCTACAAATTTTCACAGTTTGACATGGTTGAGTCTTACTCATAAAATAACTAGGCCTCTACTTTTAAAAACAATTACTTTTGCAAAGAATCTGTTCTACAATCGTCACCGTTCAAGAAATCAAGATCTTAGTGCACGCAAGATTATATTTGCTTTCTTTTGACTATGGCCCATAGTTAAAAACAAAATGAAAAACACGTATCCTCCTTCGATGTGCTGATTTTTTAGCAAAGGTTCAGCTGAAATCTGCGAAATATTTGGGCCTCTAGATATATTTTGTACACTGCATGCAAATTTCAGCAGCTAACGATTGGAATTATATTATTTGAGACGATGGGTTCATAAAACCAGCTAACATTATCAGTCACCAATCGGACAATTTTGTAACGACAAACTTCAGTGAAACGTTGAAAGAAGAATCTAGAAGTTAGTATTTTAGACTTACGGGACAATCAACAAGAACTTATGCCTTTTTCCATGATACTTAAGCGACTTATACAACGAAGGGAGTTCGTTGTAGGATGAATGATACCGCGATCGCTACTGTTGGTTATCATATGAATAAACTAAAAACATCATAAAATGAACTGCCTTACTGATTGACACAGCATGCTTCCCTGGTCTCGCTTAACGATCGTAAGCCGAACACCTAAATACTACGCCACGAACCATCATATGGAACTAGCAATAACAGAAGACAAAGTAATCGCGTTTAATCTTCTAAGTATTAAGTCAAACCTAGGCAGTAAAATTATCACTCTTTTAGAAAACATAACAAAAGACGTTTATACATCGACAAAAGCTCCGACTGCACACCTTCCATCATTAAGAATCCGATCAAAAACATTAGTATTTGCTACTGAAGCCAATCTCTGCAGCTTCACAATATTACAAGAATGCATCGAGTTCAAGCGAATTCAAACTACGATTCAGTACACAATAACGTGCGCCAGTTTTTGCGAAAATATTTCTCACTGAAGATATCACACATGCATGGAGTTACGATTTTTAATGCACCCAACAAAGTATTATTGTTAAACTGAAACTGTTGCTAATGTAAAAAGAAATGGAACGGTGAAACTATTTTTTTCGTTTTCTGAACAAGAAACGTTTTGGACTTGCAACACTTTTGCATAATAGCAACGGTATGTATGTGTGCGTGCGTCTATTTGCATATATAAATAACCATATGTATGTAAATGGACACACACACACACACACACACATACACACACACACACACACACACACGTACACACACATGTACACGTACACACACAAATATATACGCATTCACAGACACAAATATCAACACACACGCCATTTTGTAATTATGGTACATCTTCTCGAAGCGATGAAAATTTAGAGAACTTTGGTTCTAATGTATTTTTCATAGTTTATATTTGTCTATGTTTTTTCATATACACGCTACTGGTCAATTGGAGTTCTCTCGCTCTGCACACGTTCTCTTTATATAAATAAACATATACGCACAAGTATATAAGAATGCATGCATATATCCATATACCTACATTATATGTTTTGTGTGTGTATATGTGTGTGTGTGTGCGTGTGTGTACAAATTCCTACAGGAGCACTCAAATGTCCACAACATAGATCTTATATGTAAACACTCGCACAGTTACACTTAGTATGTATGCATGTATATATGTATATGTGTGTGCGTGTGTGTAGGTATGTACGTATATATATATATATATATATGTGTGTGTGTGTAAGTGTGTGTGTGTGTGTGTGTGTGTGTGTTTGTATATGAGTATGTACAATTACTTTTTATATATACAGGTATATTTACATATGCGCGCGCGTGTGCTTCTATGTATATAAATACAGATATATGTGTCTAAGTGCGTGTATGTGTGTGTGTGAGTTAGTGTATGGGGGGTGTGCATATAACATATATAATATATCTATGTAAAATGTAGATATATATATATATACTCATGCACATGTGTGTGTGCCACATTTGTAGCGGGCGGTAAAATGTATGCTGTGATTATGACGTAACACAAAGCTATATGAAAACATATTAACCACCAGGTGAAACAATACTGAGAGATACAGAGAGAAAGGAAAGGGGGCGCGACAAAAAGGGAGAAGACTCAGGTAGTCATAATGAAAGCAAGCAAACGACAGAGAGATTAAGTGATAAAAGATCTAGAGTGAGAGAACAAGTACGGGAAGGAGAAATAAACTAAGAGATATGAAAATATATAACGGAGAATAATATATTACACAATGTGTATAACATAGAAAATATATGTTATTTATATTATATGTGTATATGTGTGTATATATATAGATATATACACACATAGAGGGTGCGATGAATAAACTGTCGTTTAAATTACGCAAAAGTGAAAATAACACTCACATCACATTTTAACATATATTTACCAAAATTACATA
>NC_142950.1:27837488-27839988 GCF_046866305.1 Octopus bimaculoides | reverse complement strand
ACCGTGTACAACTAATGCTGATTGTCTTTACTCCACACAGATTATCTAAGTCAGATAGATTCTGGCACGAATTGAACCCATGACGTGAAAGGTCGGAATTACGAACTCAGGATATTCAGTCCAGTGCTTCTTCTTCTTCTTCTTCTTCTTCTTCTTCTTCTTCTTCTTCTTCTTCTTCTTCTTCTTCTTCTTCTTCTTCTTCTTCTTCATGATCATCATCATGATCATCATAATTTTATTCATCTTCATCGTCTTCTTACTTATCTTCTTCTGCTTCCTGTTTTCTTCATCTTCATAATCGTTTCCGTCGTCATCTTCTTCTTCTTCTTCTTATTATTATTATTATTATTATCATTATTATTATTCATCGTTGTCGTCTTCTTCTTCTTCTTCTTCTTCTTCTTCTTCTTCTTCTTCTTCTTCTTCTTCTTCATTGTCCTCTTCTTCCTTCTCTTTCTTCGTTATCTTCTTCTTCTTCTTCGTCTTTTTCTTTTCCTTTAATCATTTCTTCTTCCTCTTCTTCTTTTCCTTCCTTTGCTTATTTATAATGATTTATTGAGTTCGTGAGCGACACGAGCATGATAGATTAAGCGATTGACCGCAATGAATAAAATCAACGGATGTGTACATTACACCAAAGCTACCCTACCCAACTACACACAGCTGCAACATCAGCTCAAAAATTCTGTTTCGTTACCAACTTCTGTCTTTAGGTACTTCCGCAAACATCTAGGTCAACTTACATATTTCGTTTCCAACATGTAGCCATGAAATCTGTTTCTCTGCATGTCGTTCGTTCTAAATACATGTGTGCATTTGAACGCATAAATATATACATATACATACATATAATTCATACATGCATATATATATATATATATATATATATATATGTATATGTGTGTGTGTGTATATATATATATATATATATATATATATATATATATATATATATAAGCGGCCTGCTAGCAGAAACGTTAGAAAATGCTTAGTGGTATTTCGTCTGTCGTTACATTTTGAGTTCAAATTCCGCCGAGGTTGACTTTGCCTTTCATCCTTTCAGGGTCGATAAATTAAGTACCAGTTGCGTACTGGGGTCGATCTGATCGACTGGCCCCCTCCCCCAAAATTTCGGGCCTTGTGCCTAGAGTAGAAAAGTACATATATATATATATATATGAAATATATAGTTTTAATGAAAATAACCAAGTTTCAAGAGCTCATCGATGAAAATCCACTATCACATATAGAAAAATTAACAATTAAAAGCACAATAAATGAGTATAATATAAAACAAAGTAAATATCATAAGATAAAGATAATAAAATGACTACACGTGTTTCAAAACCTATTTTCAAATAGAAAGTAAATTTAAATCGATTAAAATCAATTAAAATCAATTGAAATTATAGAAAATAAAATCTATTCAAAAATATAGCTAATCTTCAGGTCAATAATTAAAATGAATAAATATATATATCTCACCAACAATAAGTACCAAATAAATTTATATATATATATATATATGAAAACCTGCATACATAAATATATACGTGTGTGTATGTGTTGTATGAGAGAGAGAAAGACAGAGAGAGATAACATTGCAAACAATGAATGAAATAAACAGGAAATGAAAAAATCGTATGAATAAAAGCTCGTTAAAAATTATCTTGTACCTAATATTTAAATTTGTGAACTTGAAATATTCAATAATAAAAGGAAGTTCAGAAAGTGAATTTTCTTGAAAGCTTCAATTTATAAAAAATCTCATTCGCTTAGAAAATATTTCTTTCAGTAATTTATCGTAGTTGTTTGCAAATAGCGAATAAAAACTTGAAATGAAAACATTAAAATAGAGAGTGAGACGTTTTGCAAATAAAGACGGAAAATTTCGCCTGCAACGAATTAATAATGTTTAAGTTGTTGCTACGTCAATACCGGAAGTTGACATAGAAAAAGCTTTTTTTAAAAAAGTGAATCATATATATAAAGCAATATTTGTTTTTGATAAACAAAATGAAATGAAGACCCTATTATGTACACAAGGTCAAATTATTCTTGCACCTCAAGTATGGAACCAATTCGCGTGAAAACACGCAGGTCTATTTACATAATAGATATAACAAATGATAGAGATGGAAAATAGAATAAACGAGAGACTGTATTGCTCACAAAATCGATTCGATGCGTCTTACATCGATCTTTCGCGGCTGGTATACTGTACAACTGGTTGTGATGCATCCCTCGGTGGAGACGCGTCTCCTTATGTAAAATTATAAGGGGTATCTCGTTAACTAAACTCTGTCTTGCTCAGTTTTATACAGCATATTGTTAGTGACAGTATGATTTTTGCAGGGAATTTATGAATTTAATTGTATTACACCATATCATTCTCTATTACATGTACCATCACAATTTTTATTTTGGTATAGGCACAACATTCCGACGAACGGTAGTGTGAAACTCCGAGTAAAAGTATGTGAAGATTTCTTCACTACTT
>NC_142950.1:27812488-27827488 GCF_046866305.1 Octopus bimaculoides | reverse complement strand
CTAAGGTGTCTAAAAGGTACGGTAAATATACAAAAATTACAGAGTATATATATATATATAAACACACATACATATACACATTTTCATCATTTGAGCTGTTAATTTCTACACATCTTTTATTTTTTCCTCTCTCCTTTTTCTTCGTTCTCTCTCCATTTTTTACCACTCTTGGCCCTTTCTCTCGAAGAGCGTAGGCTCGAAACGTTTAAGACTTTCTACGTGAGCATCAAATTTATACACCTGCTTGTTGTTCCTTCATCTGTCTTCGTCTTTTGTTTTCTGTAAATTTTAACTATATATATATATATATATATATATATATATATATATATATATATATATATATATATATATATATATATATATATATATACACGCGCACACACATACACACACACACAAAAAAAAAATCTGGTGACTCCAGATAACTGAAGTTACTAAATTGCGTACGACAAACAGCACTGAATGAACCATTAAGCAAAATAAGCACATGATTCGGCTATCAAGGGTAGTGGTGTACCACAGACAACGGCAAATGGTTTACGGCACAAAAGAATTCACTTTAATCTTGCTAAAATAATATTCGAGATGCTTTATTTCTTCTGGGTATAGAAACAGATTTGTTACGTAAGATTAACTTTGAGAATCTGATCGAAGAGAGTAATTAAAAATTATAGGAGAAAACTTTTTAAATATAAATCAAGAGAAAGTAATCAAAAGTAAACATTATTCTCCACATTGCAATTATATTATTATATATAGCTCAAGGTGGTGTGTGTGTGTGTTCTTTATAGCAAGAGATAAGTTTTTGGGTAGCGGATTGGAGGACAAGGTTTCGATTCTCGGTTATCAACCCAGTTCTTCTTACTAAGCCAGTAAGGTGAATTGCAGAATATCACATGACCTCCTTCTCATCGCTTATAGATTCCATTCTATTGTGCTTAGGTATGATCTCACTATGTCACCAATTTTTCTCTGATCATTGACCTTTCACCTACGACATCCCTTCAATCACTATCGAAGGTCAAAGGTCACGGATCAATCATTACTTCGCTATCGTCTCTTTCCATTGTCTTTTTCTTGACGTAATTTACCGACAG
Source organism: Octopus bimaculoides (assembly GCF_046866305.1). Classification (NCBI taxonomy): domain Eukaryota; kingdom Metazoa; phylum Mollusca; class Cephalopoda; order Octopoda; family Octopodidae; genus Octopus; species Octopus bimaculoides. The sequence continues at coordinate 27,826,388 of NC_142950.1, read as the reverse complement.
ATTCCCGCAAAAGAAATTTTCAGTTCTAATTAATTTTGCGATAGAAATTTATGACAGTTCAATATCGATTCTATTTATCCAGCACCACTTTATTTATTTATTTATTTATTCATTTATTTATTGGTGACTGGAAAGTAGTGAGCTCGCAGAACCGTCACCGCATCGGAGAACATGGTCATGACCGCAGGGTGCTGCTGAGCATACCATTTGTCCTGGAGGTGGGTGGATGGCCCAGTACCTGTAGTAGATAGACTTTATTTGGTGTGACAGTGGCTTTTTTTTCTTTAATGAGGGAGGGGTAAAGTCCGATTTTATGTTCCATGTTCAAATACCGCCGAGATCGACTCTACCTTTCATCTCTTTCGGGCTCGATAAAATATTTACCAGTTTATTACTGGGGTCGATGTAATCAATTTACCCGCAACTTACAAAATTTCAGGCCTCGTACCTACAGTTATTTTCTTTAAATTTATTATTCATCATACGTTATTCATTATTAAACTTTATTGAATCACAACTTAACTGGAAGGAAACTAAGAAACAGAAATAACAAAAGTGACGGGATTATGTTCCAGTATAAACACATGGGCCAGACCGGTCACAATTAGTTTGAGCCTGTCGCCGTCGTGACCTCAGATGCTCTCGGATCCCACATTACCGATTTCACCGCAAAATCGGGACAACGGCGGCTCGTCTGCGAAATGAATTCCTCGAGAAGTGACCTCTGCAGCGAGTGTCATTGGCCGTTATCCGCGGCAACGCCATCGTGGTCATGTTCGCAGGGTGCTGTTGAACATACCATTTGTTCTTGAGGTGGGTGGATGGTCCAGTACCTGTACTAGAAAGACTTTATTTGGTGTGTCAGTGGCTTTTTTTTTTCTTTAATGAGGGCGGGGTAAAGTATGAGAAATGTGTGATCCAATTATTCTATTTCTTCTGCGATACATTTAAAAAGAAAAGGAGAGACGGAGCGACAGCGAGCTAGCGGGGGAGACAGAGTGAAAGGAGGAGAGAAAGAAACAGACAGACAGGCAGAGACAGAAAAGAAAAATGAATAGAAAATGTCGACTGGCGGCAAATGGATCGATTATAGATTATGTTCACTTGAATGTTCCCAGATGGTTTAAAACAAATGACCAGACATGATCGCAGCTCGTAAACCACTTTAGCATGAGGAAGTATTGTTAAATACTGAAAGCTGACAGCCATATTGACGTGAAGGGGTCGATTGGAGCGTTGTCGGTGTGTTGGTGTGTTGGTGTGTTGGTGTGCTGGCGAGGGCGTGGTAGGTCGTTTGGAATGTTATTGTACTCTGGGTGCGGTGTGGGTTGGTGTGATGCTGATCGAAAAGATCGATAGAAAAGCACTAAATAGATGAATAATTTAGAAAGATGTCTTAGGATTAGTGCAGCCCGTCTTCTATTCAGTTTGGTACAGTTTAAAATAATCACTTTCTATGTTGTTATAATTGCTGCTGCTGCTGCTGCTGTTGTTGTTGTTGTTGTTGTTGTTTATTCCGGGGCAGTCTGAGATCCAGCAGGAAGATACATAATTAAAGACATTCCACCCGTAGCCATCCTTTCCTTACTGAGCTCATTATTTAATTATTCCCTTCGGTGTTTAAGATATTAATGTGTGACTTGACGGAGATTCGACTGCTATTTCCAGCAGATCTAGCAATGACGTAGACGTCCTTCCGTTGGTTTGCATATCAGACATGTAGGTACGCGAGTAAGCACATAAATGTGAAACAAGGTGGACAAAATTTGCTGTGTGGTAAATAGCTTGCTTACCAACCGCATGGTTCCGGGTTCAGTCCCACTGCGTGGCACCTTGGGCAAGTGTCTTCTACTGTAACCTCGAGCTGACCAAAGCCTTGTGAGTGGATTTGATAGACGGAAAAAGAAACCCGTCGTATATATATATATATATATATATATATATATATATATATATATATATATATATATGGGGGGGTTGTGTGTCTGTGTTTTCCCCCCACCATCGTTTGACAACCGATTCTAGTATGTTTACGTCCCCGTAAATTAGCGGTTCGGCAAAAGAGACCGATAAAATACTAGGCTTACAAAGAATAAGTCCTGGGGTCGATTTGTTCGACTAAAGGCCGTGCTCCAGTATGGCCGCAGTCAAATGTAAAAGAGTAAAGAACCAACGGACGGGCATCAACAGGATTTTTTTGCCCTCTAGAAGCAGTAGGAAAATTTCCCTCAAACTACACGCTACTGTTGTCATTAAAAACTGAAACATTCGCTAATGTAGCCAGGGTTATATTGTTTGAAAATGAAAAAAAGGACGGTGTTAGCTGGAATCACTTTTGTTTATGAGACTGCTCTGTGAGAAACTATAGAACGGATACTGGGATGGACATGTATTAGAGCACCCACGAATGAAGGAGAAATTGATTATTATCGGATATCGATGGATAACAATAGTCAAGTAAAGTAAACACTTTCAAGGCTAGTCTGAACCTAAACTAGAACAACGACCGACCACGACAATGACTACGTAATTGTTTCTGAGCATTTTGGCGCAGGTGTGGCAATGGGGATGAAAAGCTTGGTTCCCAACCATGTCGGCTTGGGTTCAGTGTCACTGCGTGGCACCTTGTTTTCTACTACAGTCTAGGACCGACAAAAACATCGTGATTGGATTTGGTAGACCGTGTGTGTGTGTATATATATATATATATATATATATATATATATATATAAATTAAAACAATAGGGTAAGAAAAAATTGGATATTAATTAATATCAATTTAATACCAGGGAACAAGCTCATTAAAAGAATCAAGGAGATTCAGAAAAAATATCTGAGATCTCAAAGGATTATTGTATACGTATATATAAATATATATAAAGGAGACCTCTAGGTGGACTGCTAATGTGCTAGAAGATCACATGTAATGTGTCTACTAAGACCGAATTGTTCTCAAAGGAAATTTAGATACATATATATGTGTGCATGTGTGTGTGTACATATGCATATGTTCGTATATACACACACATACACACACACACACATACACACACACACACATACATATATACGTATATATATATATATATATATATATATATATATATATATATATATATATATATATATATAGTGTATGCAGCTTCATGAGTTTCACAGATTACGCAAAGGCCTCCGACAAAATAAGACATGTTATAAGACATGTTATTTAAAGAACTCAGTAACCTTGATCTGCATGGGAAAGACCTCTGAATCTTGCAGAGCCTGTATTGGAACCAGTCAGCGTGCAGGAAGTTGGATGGAGAATGCTGTCAATGCATTAGTATCAGGAGAGTAGTTATATAAGGATGTGTTATGTCGCCAGATCTCTTCAATTACTGTAGCAACTTGATCATAAGAGGAGAACTAGAGAAGGAAATAAGGTCATTCAACTCCCTTGGATCTTTGATCAGAGAAGACGCAAGATGTGTGAAGGATATCAAAAAACGAATTGTGCTGGCAAAATCTGCGTTCTCAAAATTGTGTAACATCTTCAGAAACCGTACTTTGAGCATCAAAGCTAAGGTCCGTAGATTGAACAGTTGTGTCTACCCTGTGCTAATGTATGGAAGTAAGGTAAGGTTTGGCACTCCGTCGATTACGACGATGAGGGTTCCAGTTAATCCGATCAACGGAACAGCCTGCTCATGAAATTAACGTGCAAATGGCTGAGCACTCCACAGACACGCGTACCTTTGACGTAATTTTCAGGGAGATTCAGTGTTACACAGAGTATGATAAAGCTGGCCCTTTGAATTGCAGGTACAACTCGTTTTTGCCAACTGAGTGAACTTGAGCAGCGTGAAATAAAGTGTCTTGCTCAAGAACACAACGCGTGGCCGGGAATTGAACTCATTTTCTGCACCTTTTGAGTACCACAGGTCCCTGCAGGGGATCGAGGGTCCAAGTATTGTATTAAAAGTGTTAAAGAGCTGCAATATAAAATGTATAATTCAGTTACGTATAAATATAATTATATATCGTTCCATTAAGAGATGAAACTGGAAAAAACGTGATTATTTTTAATCAATAAAGTTGACTTATTGTGCAGAGAGGCCCTTCGGAAATCTGGGGGGGGGGGGGGGGGGTCTATGGAAAAAAATCATTTACATAAACAGGATTATTGGTTAGATTGGGAACCAGAGAAGTACTCTAAGAATTAGTTTCGATATATTTCATTCGTGTGGAGGCGCGTGGCTTAGTGGTTAGGGTGTCAGCATCATGCTCGTAAGATTGTGGTTTCGATTCCTGGACAGGGCGACGCGTTGTGTTCTTGAGCAAAACACTTCATTTCACGTTGTTCCAGTCAACTCCACTGGCAAAAATGACTAATGCTGCAATGGACTGGCGTCCCGTCCAGCTGGGGAACGCATACGCCATTGAAACCGGGAAACCGGGCCCATGGGCCTGGCTAGGCTTTAAAAGGGCGCATTTACTTTTTATATTTCATACGTAATAGTTGTGGATCTTGTATTACTTTTACCGCGACTAACCCCGTTTTCCAAGTCCAAATGCAGAAAAATCTATACCGGAAGAAATCCAAATATTGACTTCTTGTTGTTGTTGTTGTTCTCCTTCTTCTTCATCTTATTTTTCTCCTCATTCTTCTTGTTTAATCACAAGACACTACTGAATGAGCAGATGTGTGATCAGAAGCGTTTCTGTTGTGTCGACGCCCCCCCAGGCGAAGAAGTAGGATCTCCCAAGACATATAAATAGAGGTAGTCTGGCCGTGGTAGGTGTGTTGAGTAGCAGTCGAGTAGCAGTTGTGTAGCGGTGGAGTAGAGATCATCCAAAGGTGCTAGATAGCAGTAACTTGAGACATAACAGTTTCAAATATGATTATCATGTTCCTCTTACATGAAGCGTTACGTATTAACGCATATATAATCAAATATGTATCTCCGTTTTTCAGAACAGACCTATGTGTTTCGCAGGAGATTTAGCTGCTATTATTAATACGCAAAAGCAACTAAGTTACCAGGAATATTGACCTATTTGCAATGAAAAGCTGCATGTTTGTATTAATGAAATAACTTTATTGTAGTAAACCTAAGATAATAAAACAGAGAGAAATGGCATTTTCTCTTTCATACTAACATCATTGAAATTCACGCTGCAATTTGCAATATAAAGAAGAAAATTTGTACGTGAAAATGTATACAAGTAAGTATATATATTCACGAAAGTGTGATTAAGAACGTAGTATACATACCTGGCTACCTAACTACACACAACCACGCACACACAAATGCACACACAAACACAAACACACGAACACACACAAACACACACACAAACACACACGCACAAACACACACACAAACACACACGCACAAACACACACAAACACACACACAAACACACACACAAACACACACGCACAATCACACACACACACACACAGACATACACACACAAACACACACATACAAACACACACAAAACACATACGCACAAACACACACATATATATATCTATGTATATATGTATGAATATATATATATTCATATATATGTATGTATGTATGAATGAATAAATGTGTATACGTATAAATATACATATATATATATATGTATGTATATTTATACATACATAAATATATATATGAATATATATAAGTATATATAAATATATGTATATATGTATATATATATATATATGCTTCTAATAATTTGCACAAATGCACACGGCATTATACATTATATCATACAGTCAATTTAGCTGTCAAACGTTTGTGGTCGCCAATATAAATGCAGATAACACACACACATACACCCCACTTACATGCAAACATCTATATATCACATAGGTGTGAGTGTGTCTATGTGTGTGTGTATGCATACATCGGTATATAAGTTTATATGTGTGTGCGTATGTGTGTGTGTATGTGTGTGTGACTGTGTGTGTATGTGTAAGTATATGTATACATACACACATGCATACTCTGATTCAGATATATATTAGTTTGTATATGTGTACATATATATATATATATATATACTTGGTAATGTATGCGCGTGTGTGTACTTATATATTTATGGATTTAAATGTATACGACATATATGTATGTATGCGCGTACTTTTGTATACATGTATTCGTGTATAAATGCGTTCGTTCCCATTGATACAAATACAAATATATAGCTATATATATACATATATATATATATACATATATATATATATATATATATATATATATATATATATATATATATATATATATATATATATATATATATATATATACTTACATATGATGGTGAACCATACACCCGCGCGCGTGAGCAGACACAAACTTATATACATATGTATTTATATATGTGTTTTCCAGACACCATCACACACTTTCTCTCTCTCTCTCTCTCTCTCTCTCTCTCTCTCTCTCTCTCTCTCTCTCTCTCTCTCTCACACACACACACACACACACACACACACACACACACAAATATATATATATGTATGTATATATGCGTATATATACACGCAGGCATAGTCACTAACTTCATTTATAATACTGCAGACTGCCGTCATCCTAGATTCTCTTCAATATTTAGCACCGGCATAACTTTCCATTTATTTTAACTCGTATGACGGTATTCCTAAAAGAGCTATTTCATAACATTAACATCGTACTTTGCCTCGAACCCCCATGCAAGTGTCCTTTCAACTATAATGCTAGGTACAATCAAAACTCCATACTTTACTTCCTCCAACTCGCATGTGACGCTCATTTCTTCTAGCATTCTGGTCATCCACCATGCTGGACATTTCAATAAGCGCGTCATATTGCACTTATAAGACATTTCATATTGCACTTATAAGACATTTCATATTGCACTTATAAGATCTGAGGCCGAATACCAAGGCGGCATCACTCTGCCACTAACGTAACCCATATTTATCTGAGTGGATTGAGGCAATGGGAAATGAAGAGCCTTGTCTAAAGACTCAATGCGCCACCCGGTCTAGGAATCGAACCCACACAGCCGTTCGATAGCGTGTCTAACAGCCTCGCCACTAGACCAGGAACTTTCCCTTATACCTTTTTACTTTACTCCCTTAAAGCGACGTGTGATACTCACTTGCACCATCTGGTTATTCATTGTACTGGCCCTTTCAAGGGGGCGTTTACATGTTGCACTTACAAGATTTGAGGCCGATAACTTGGGTGGCGCCACTCTGCCATTAACGTAACCAATTGTTAACTGAGTGAACTAAGGCAATGTGAAATGAAAAGCCTTGCTTAAGGACGAAATGCAACTCCAGACACATAGGTCCTGTGGACAGCTGATATCTTGAGTATTGAGGCGATGGTGCACAAACACCGGTTACGTTGGACTGGACACGTTATTAGAATGAAGGATAGCAGGATCCCTAAGCAGATACACACAAGCACACATACACACACATATATATATATGAACTTTGCGTAGGTTCAACGACGGTTTAGCAATAATGTGTGCCTCCGGGTTTGTGCTGAAACACCACCCCTTTTGTTAAAGCGTTCCTCCACGAGAAGGTTTCTCTACGGGAATATTTTTGGGACCTTTTGTGCTTCAGATCTTGTAGCTCCCTCATTACTAAGCCTATGACCCACATTTTGCATGGGCCACTGTCAATGATGGCCTTCCTCAGTCACCGGTGAACAGCCATCATATGTATGCATATTAAGTATATATGTGGGGATTTATGTTTTCATATTCACATATGTGTCTATGTATGCATGTACGCGTGTATGTGTATATACATATATGCATACAAACATACGTAATCATATGTGTGTATCTATGTATGTATATATGCATGTATGTATATATGCATGTATGTATGTATGTATAATGTATGTATGTATGTATGTATGTGTATGGGAACGTTCTTTTGCTGTTATCTTTCAAACATTACCTTTTTCTGTCGATAGAGTGCGATCATGCTGGGGCACCACCTTGAAGAAATTTTAGTCAAACGAATGGACCCCAGCGCATACTTCTTCGTAAGCCTGGTACAAATATTCTCATCCTCTTTCTGCCGAACCGCTAGGTTACGGGGACGGAGACAAATCATAGCGCATCTAAATTTATTTTAGATGCGCTAATTAAATGCGCTAATTAAATGGATTGCGACAACAACAAATGTTGCGCCGCCTTTAAGGCGTTGCTTTCTCAACTCAGGCTTGAAGCTATTATTTCTATAAACAAGATGGCATATGTACGTATGCAAGCGTGTGCGTGTGCGTGTGTATGTGTGTGTTTGCTTATGTATGTATTTATGTATGTGTACGTGTGTAAGTATAAATACACCTGTAGTTTGCAGCGTTGTACAAATACACAGAGGTATATGTGTACGTATGTATTATATATATATATATATATATATATATATATATAATACACACACACACACACACACACACACACACATATATATATATATATATGTATATATATATATATATATGTATATATATATATATATGTATATATATATATATATATATACATGCATATATGAATTTACGTATGTATGTATCTACATATGTTATATAAATATATATATGTATATATACACTTGTATATATATTTATATATATGACTCTATTTGTTTGTGTGTATATATATATGTATATATATATATATATATATATATATATATATATATATATATATATATATATATATATATATATACACACATATATGTATATATATGTTATTACGTACAAGTAAATCTGCCCTTCACAGCTTCAGTAAATCAATGTGACAGAACCACTGCCTAGACGTCAAGTCCGCTTCGCTTGAAAAGCGATTGGAAATGTCAACATCCACAGAAGTATACTTGAACTTTATGTAAACATCCAACTTTACAGTTATAAACACTTCATCATACACACCATTACTCTCACTCGCTCACTCCCTCTCTCTCTCACTCCCTCTTTCTCGTTGTCATTTCTCTCGCCAGCTCTTCTTTACTTTTTTTCCCATTATGTTTTCCCTTCTATATCTCTCTTTAAATTTAACCAGTCTTTCCTTATGTATGCCAAGCATCATTACTTCTGTCTTTACTCTTCTCTGCTATCCCACCACCTCCTTTCCTCCTCCTCCTTCTCCTCCTCCTCCTCCTCCTCCTCTTCCTCCGCCTCCTGCTTCTTCTTCGTCTCCTCTTTCTCCTTATCTGAAACATACCCTCTACTACCGAACTACCCACAATGCAATGCGATTCTACTTCACGACTGTGTCCACTATACCATTGTAGCCTACCCTCCACCGCATTAGACATAGTTCTCTTAAAAACCACCACCCTTACCACATTTACCACCCTCACAGCTCTCATACACCCCCACCATCAAACAACCCTCATACATTCATGTGTGCGTGTGTTATGCATATATATATACATACATATATATATATATATATATATATATATATATATATATATATATATATATATATATATATATATATATATATATATATATATATATATGTATATATGTATATATAAAGAGAGAGAGATAAAATACAAATATGACCTTTTTATTTGATTATCTTTTTTTTATTTTTTAACTTTATATTTTATTATTATATTTTATTCTGGGTTCTTAGCGGAAGCTTCTTAACTTGAAACAAATTACTTCCGGTCCACTGGAGCTGGAGGAGAGTGCTTTAAACCGGTAAGGTTTGACGTCATCGATATATATATATATATATATATATATATATATATATATATATATATATATATATATATATATATATATATGTATATATAGTCTTTTCTAATCTAGGCACAAAGCCCGAAATTTTGAGAGGGAGGGGGCCAGTCGATTAGATCGCCCCCAGTACGCAATTGGTACTTAATTTATAGACCCCCGAAAGGATGAAATTCCTCGGCGGAATTTGAACTCAGAACGTAAAGATCAAGCAAGCTTTTGCCCTTTTGCTTGATGTGCATATATATATATATGTGTGTGTGTGTGTGTGTGTGTGTGTGTGTGTGTGTGTGTGTGTGTGTGTGTGTGGAGGCGGTGGTTGGGGATGGGTTTTGTTTGGCCCCAAACCAAACCTGGCAACCCATGCTGGTGACAAAATGTTGCATTTGGGTTGAAAATATTGCAAGATTCCGGTTTCATCTCTTGAATTTTAAAATTGTTTTGAGAATCTTCTGAGAAATTATAGCATATATTATGTTAATTGCCAATTTGAAATAATGGCAGAGAGTGAGAAGAAAATACAAGTGTAAAAGGGAAAAGAGGATCAAAAGAGAATTTTATTATCAGTAAATGAAAAGAATCAATGAATACGGGCGAAATTCATGTATTGAGAAAGAGAATCGCGATTGATAGAATCCGGTTAGATTGTAGGAAATCAGTTGTATTTAAAGTATAATCATAACAGTAGCTATGACAGATTATCCCCGTGCAAATAAGCCCTGGTTACTCTGCTGGTTAATTTTTGAGTGTGTATCGTTTATACACGTTCCACTCTGTTGTAAATTACTGTTGTTAGGTACTGTCTTTCAAATAATATTTATTTTAATAGTTGGAGACTGTTATTCTGAAATTCAAAGTGGAAACGATTACACGGATTATTTGTCCGACATTAAATGGTATATTTATTTTGGAATGTTTTGGGTGGCAGGAATTAAATAGTAAGTATTGTTTACAGTCTGTCGGTTTCTAGGGGATAGTTGTGTCTTTTTTGATGACTCAAATATCCACGCAGGGAAGTGATCATATTCAGAATCATGTATTATCAATTAAGCTTTTCAAATCAATAAGTAGATCAAGTATGTGGATTAACGGGGTGAAACTCTCATCCAAGTACCCGTCAAAGTTTTCTAATAGGTATTTATTGAAGCTCACGGGGTACTTTAGAGTAGATTATTCATAGATTTGAAGTTTTAGCCATACCAGTACAAAATTGGAGTAAGTTGGGGTAACTTTTGTTCCCATCGAAGTCCTTAATGTTCGTTCGTAAACGAAGTCTTTCGAGTTGAAAAAAATGATTTTTTAAGATCAAATTAATGTTTTCAGTAATTAGTTTTCTTTTCTCTTCGATGTGGGATTTCATTGCGAGAAGCTTTCAAGTCGAAAGTCGGGTACGTTAGTAGCATAAATGCTTACTAAATCAAATGAAGCAAAAATAGTATTTAACTTTTATTTATCTTTTTTTTTTTTTTTCGGAAAATGATTAAACAGTGCCAAATTATCTCTTATAACGCTTTGTATGTTTCAGAATGGTTTTCAGCAGTATGTCTATAAAGTTGCTGAGTTTGTACATTTCACTGTTTTGGACCGACTACAACTGGTTTTAATTTAAGATCGTTGAAATATAGTATGTTTCTACATGTTGAAGTTGATTCTTTGCAAGTGTCGTACATCGTTTTAATTTTGTGAATTTCAGGGTGTCCGTATAAGTAGCTGGTTTTGGACGTATTTTTCGACAGAACGAACAGATATCGCCCAGTATTTTATTGACATTATAGTTTTGCGGCGTTGGATTGACTTTTGAACCGCTTGAGGGGACTTGAATTTTATTGTGTCGAAAGGGTTTGTATGAAAGACTAATCATCTTTAATTTCTACATTTGGTTTGTAACATAAGCTGTCGCAAATTTTGTCGACCTGGTCTTACAAAAATTATCTTTTAAGCCTGTCATTCAGTTAGTGCTTCTTTTTTTTTTTTTTTGTTATTCGTAAACCGTCTCTGAGTTTTTATCAACATTTCTCAAGTGTATTCGTTCTTTGGTCTAGATAGTGGTTAGTTTTGTCTGCGGTTGTTTCTCGGATTATAATTTCCGTTCTTTTGTATACATTGAAATTTTCTATTCTGCGAGATATCCTCCCTTGAGAAAAAGAAGCTTTAGATAGTTGGGCTGCTACATTACCTAAATATCCTGGAATCAAAGTAGTTATTTATATATCCTTGGTGATCTGTATTTTTGCTACCCGTTTTCTTCCTTGCATGTAAAGGTTATTTATTTTAGATTTTTTCAAGAATGGATTGTTAGTACAAATATTCTTTTTTGACTTCAGTTTCATAATTATTGAACAAATTGGCACTTTTCTCCTACGTTTGAAAACACGCTAATTCTCCATTTTCACATTTTTTTTCTCTCGAAGGTTTAAAATACAGCTTTGACTGTAAAACCTGGATACATAGGCAAAAATGCATATTTTCAACATTTTTATTCGACTTCTTTACTGAATAAAATTTTCAGCATGTTTTCCACCATCGGTGATGCAAACTTCGATGCACTTTGCAAGATTCGCATGAACCCGATCCATTAACTCCACATTTCCGTCAATTTCAGCAATTTCATTCAGACTTTATGGTTTCATATAGTTAATCTTTGGCTTGTGAAGATCGGAGTGTTTAGAGGACTTGGCTCATGATCGAAAGGTCCTGCGTTCGATTCCTGATGGTGCGTTATGTCCTTGAGCAAGACAATTTACTTCACGTTGCTCCAGTCGACTCAGTTGGCAAAAATGAGTTGTACCTGTAATTCAAAAGGTCCAACCTTGTTACATTCTGTGTCACGTTGAATCTCCCTTTCATAGTTACTGTTATGATTATGCCTTTAAATACAGCACATCACATAGAGCTATAAAGAATAGCATATAAACATTGAGTTGAAAAACACTTTTGAATAGAAAAAGTCGATACACAACACACCTACTATCGCTGCTGATGATGCTGCTACTGTTGCTGTTGTTGTTGTTGTTGTTGTTATTTTTGTGCGGTTGTATTAGATCTGCTGTGTGAGACAGAATACTGAATGAAATAATGAGGAAAACCACAACAAGTCTGTTAATGTGATCATTATTAACGTTAGACTAATTCTTGCTGTAATTCACGAATGATTTCATTACACAACAGTGAATACTCAGCGAAGATGCGTGCGTATGTGTGTGTATGTGTTTGTATGCATGTGTATATGTATGTATGTGTGTGGATATGTGCGTATACGTGTGTATGTTTGTGTGTGTTTGTATGTATGTGTATGTGTTTGTTTGTATGTATGTGTATTTGTGTGTATGGATATGTGCGTATATGTGCATATATTTGTGTATGTATTTGTATGAATGTGCGTATGCTTGTATATGTTTGTGTATGTAAGTGTATGTGTGTGTATGGAAATGTGCGTATGTTTGTGTATGTGTTTGTATGTATGGATATATGTGTGTGTGTGTGTGTGTGTGGATATGTGCATATATGTGCGTATGTTTGTGTATGTATTTGCATGTATGTGTATTTGTGTGTATGGATATATGGACGTATGTGCGTATGTTTGTGTGTGTTTGTATGTGTGTGTATGGATATGTGTGTATATGCATCTGTATGTCAATGTTATGGATATTTGTGTATACGTGTGTATGTGTATGGATGTGTATGTATGTGTGTGTGTATGTCTATGTATATGAGTGTGTATATGGATGTATACATATATGTATGTGCATATGTCTGCGTTATGGACATTTGTGTATATGTGTGTATGTACGTGTATGTGAGTGTATATATTGTGTGCATATGTCTATGTATATGATTGTGTATATAGATACGTGTGTATACGTGTCTGCGTCTGTGTATATGATTGTATATATAGCTACGTGCATATATGAGGGTGGTGATGAGGGTGGTGATGAGGGTGGTGATGGTAGTGGTGACGGTGGTGGCCGTCATGGGGATGATGTTGGTGACGGCTGTGATAGTGGTGGTGGTGGTGGTGGTGGTGGTGGTGGTGGTGGTGGTGGTGGTGGTAATAATGCTGATAATGATGCTAGAAACAATGGTCGTGGTGGTGATAATGACGATGTTCACATACGATGTCGCTGACGTCATTATTGTTGTTGCTG
>NC_142950.1:27797488-27807488 GCF_046866305.1 Octopus bimaculoides | reverse complement strand
ATCTCTGATATTACATACAGTACATTTGAGTATTATCATTATTGAGTGAGAGGGCAATGCACGTCATCAGAGTGACTCTGGGGTACAAATACATACATACACACATGCATAGATACACGCATACATACATACATACATACATACATACATACATACATACACACATACATGCATAGATACATACATACATTCATACATACATACATACATTCATTCATACATACATACATACATACATACATACATACATACATACATACATACATACGAGCGTGCATGTATGCATGCATGCATGTATACAGAAGTATACTGATAATGTCTAAATTCCAACCAGGGAATTGCTTCTTGGCTGGAAACCAGCTCTCCCCCACCTGGAAGTTAATTCTGAAACTAAACTCACGAATTCATCCATCCATCCATACAAACACACACACATACTCACACACACACATACATACATACATACATACATGCATACATACATACACACATACATGCATACATGCATACAAATCTGCATATATATATATATATATATATATATATACATGCATAAACATACAAATGCACATATTCATACATGCACATATTCATACATACATACATGCATGCAAGCGTGCATACACACATACATACATACATGCATACATACATATACACATACATATATACATACATGCATACAAATCTGCATATATATATATATATATATATATATATATACATGCATAAACATACAAATGCACATATTCATACATGCACATATTCATACATACATACATGCATGCAAGCGTGCATACATACATACATACATACATACATACATACATACATACATACATTTGCATATGTATACACATTCATAAACCTTTATAAACCAATCTATGAACGCTATTTTTTTTTAAATCGCCTTTTTATATACTATTTGTAGATTTTCTTTCTAGTATGTCGATTGTATTCAAATGTGACAATGCATGACATGAAAAATAATGCATTTTTTAATATTACACACACACACATGCACGCACGCACACACACACACACACACACACACAGACACACACTCACACACTCATACTCACACGTATGTATTTATTTATTTCGTTATTTATTATTTTTTTTTATTCATAAACTGACATGCATATGACACCATGCTTTGCTTAGACATTTTTCAACTCTTGCTTCACACCTTCCATCTAATACAATCTCATACTCTCACACGCACACGCACACACAAACACACACACACACACAAACATCTGCATGCACACATTCACACATATACACAGCAATTCACGCGCGCGGACGCGCAGACGAGCGTTCGAAACTGTCTTAAAGAATTACTTTTAAGATATGCTTTTCGCTCAGGAGATTATTACAAAATGTTAATATATGTATGTGTGTGTAAATATGTATGTGTGAGTGTATATATATATTGTATATTATATATTGTATGTATTAAGTATATGTGTATATATATATATATACGTATATATATATATATGTATATGTATGCATATATATATATATATATATATATATATACTTCACATACATGCATATGCATATATATATATATATATATATATATATATATATATATATATATGCATGTGATTACATGCAAAGTTGATTAATAATTTTTATGCTGTTTTACGTTTTTATCCTTAATAATTTTTTTTTCCAGTTTAACCCATTTTACTTTTCACTTTAATATATTTTTTAAAAATTCAATTACAATTTCTCAATATAGATTTCTTTGTCATTTTCTCCAACCACGCTCAAAATTATTTTTAAAAAATGTAATAGCTTCATATTTCAGTGCAAGGATAGCTAGTTCAGGGGATGTGTTAAGTCGACTGTATCGACCACATTATTCAACTGGTATTTAGTTTTCCGACCCCGAAAGAATGAAAGGCAAAAGTCGTCCTCGGTGAAATTTGAACCCAGAACGTAGCGACAGACGAAATATCACTAAACATTTCGTCCAGCGTGATAACCATTCTGCCAGCTTCCCGCTTAGCGCCTGTAAATAATAATAGTAACTTGATTTTATGACTCAAATCTAGAACATGCCTTTAAGAAGCTCACTTCGCAACCTCCTGGTTTTGGGTTCAGTTCTATCGTGCGGTAACTTAATGTGAGTCTTCTATTATATCATCGGGCTGGCCAAATAAATGGAAAATCTATATTCGGGTGTGCACGCTTATTTGTGTTGTTCTTCTCCCGCCAAACAAGATGAAAAACATCTATATACAAATCGAAATGTAAGCAAAAGGCAGTGAGTTGGCAGAATCGTTAGCGCGTCGGACAAAATGCTAAGAAGCATTTCTTTCGACCCTTTGCGTTCTGCGTTCTGAGTTCAAATCTTCCACAATATTCCGAGGTCAGATTTACATTTCGTCCCTGCAGAGTCGATAAAATAAAGTACAGTCAAGTATTTGGAGTCGATGTTATCGACTTGTCTCCACCCATCAAAACTGCTGGACTTGAAACCCTGCAACGGACCGATGTCCTTTTGAGGTGGAAATGCTGTGAATTCGACTACTTATACTCTAAAAGAAGCCTGGCAACCTATGTCATGAGCCGTAGGACTCGACATAAATGAAATAAAATAGATAAATAAATATATGAGAATTTGTCGTCGCCCACCACCACTACCACCATCAATTTCTTATTAGTTTAACTAGTAATTGGTACCTAAATATTTTCTATTTACAAAGGAGTTCTGTTTTTTTTAAACATTTATGGTTAATATTGTAAAAAAAATTGTAAATAATTAAAACACTTCTTCATAATTCTTACTGAGGAAATATTTTCTCTTTCGCCTGGGTTCATGAATATTTATTCTTGTATTCTAAACTGGCACTCCGTCGGTTACCACGACGATGGTTCCAGCTGATCCGTTCAGTGGGACAGCCTCTCGTGAAATTAACGTGCAAGTGGCTGAGCACTCCACGATTACGCGAACCCTTAATGCAGTTCTCGGGGAGATTCGGGATGACACAGCGTGTGATAAGGCTGGCCCTTTGAAAATGCAGGTACTACTCATTTCTGCTAGCTGAGAAGACTGGAGCAACATGAAGGTCGCAACGCACCGCCGAGAATCGAACCCACGACCAAACGATCGTGAGCCGAAATACTCCAAACACTAAGCCACGCACCTTTACTCTTGTACTTTAAACTCTGTACTTGAATGCAGATCTACGATTTCCACCACCATCTCTCTCTCTCTCTCTCTCTCCCTCTCTCTCTCTCTCTCTCTCTCTCTCTCTCTCTTTCATTCTCTCTGTCTTTCTCCCTGTCTCCCTCTCTCTCTCACTCATTATATCGATCAATAATTTCCCTCCTCTCTCCTCACCTTTTTCTCCTTAAAAATATTTGCTTCTCTCAATCACTCATTGATCTACGCGTTCTGAAATATATAAAACACAGATAAATTAATAAGCATACCATATTCGATAGCATATACGATGCACTATTTTTCGAAAAAGATAATATCTTACCGGGTCCTATATGCTAATATTGCACGCTTTAATGCACTCAAAGCCTTTTTTTTTATCTAAATATACGCTGAATATGCTGGAGTGCACCTAAAATGCCTTGCATCTTTTACGTCATAAAACACGCTAGCTTATGATAACTTTATCATTAATTTGATTTATAAACATTGTCAAATCACAGCATATAACTATTACCAAACACACGATGTTTGATCAGAAACCAAAAAAATATCTATCTCCTTTCTTCTCTTTCATTCAACTCTATCTATCCTTCGAAGTCCCCTAAAAGACTCTCTTTCTCTTCGTTTTTCTTCTACCCTAACGCAAACACTTTTTGAAATTCGAACGTCATAGAGTAAGGTTAATACCTTTTTAAGAATTTTCCAATTATTGACCCTTTTTCTTCTTCTTTTCTTTATTTCTTCCACACGAAACTTTCTGAAATCCAGACATTAAAGATGGCGGTGGGCGCGTATTTCGGATTTAGACCTTAGTACTTTAAAAATTTTCATTTTTTTTTTCTTTTGGTACATTTAATATGCATTTCCAATTTTGGTACAAAGCCAACAATTCCAATGACTTACACCCAAAGATGAAAAGCAAAGCCGATCTCGGCGGAATTCGAACGAAATGCCGCTGAGCATTTTGCCCGGCGTGCTAACGATTCTGCCAGCTCGCCACCTTTTTGTTATATTTGATAATGGAATATTCAAATAATTCAGCATTCGTTTGTGAATATCAAAAGACTAGAACGTATTAATTGTCTTTGGTATAGCTTTAAACTGCATACGTTGATATATCGCTTGTTCAGATATTCCCGGATTTGGAAGAGCGTTGAACCACCTGTTAGCTACTATTATTCTCAGGTCTCTCTGAACCAGGCCGACTCTTGTACGTTAGGATACCAGTTATTGGTTAATTAGCATGTAGCCACCCGAGCCAGGGTATGTTCAACTCATGCGATGCCGCATGATTGATGTGAACTATTTCGACAAATGAACTTATCGATTGCGAATATCACTAGATGCTGAGCCGACGAACGGTCAACAAACTGTCAAAGGCCAAGATCCACCTGTTTTGTTAGCGAACTTCTGCTATATCCTGTTGTCGTGGTGTGCGCAGATGAGATACTCCAGCTAGCGAAAGACCTAGATTTATTGGTCTGGGCAAATAGCTTGATTCCGATCGGAACACACTAAGCCTCTACAAGAGGCTTAGTATGTTCATGTGATACATCAGTTCTTCCTGACTCGGTCTTAAAGACTAAACTCATGTTGCTATATATTCTACATTGATGAAAAATACATATATTCTGCATTACATCAGTAAGAGATTCTTTAAGTGCTTTAAAGAACATTCATTTTCGGCTTTAGCCTTTTAGTGGGTGTATTTCTCGAGAAGGGATGCACTATCTTTGTACACGTATGTCAACCATAGTTTCTTCTTTTCCTTGGTTTATATCGAGGAGCTGCTTGTCATCTACAGCATTACAAATGATCAAATATTGTTAGCATTGGTATTATTTAACCCTACAACAGAATTGATCAAAAGGTATTTCAGTCATAACCATTACACTCTTTTAATTTCTTAAGCTTATTGTATCACAAACCTCATCAACCAACGTATTATTTCCTCATTTTTAAGACGGTGGAGGTATAATCTGAAAGAGATTCTTTTATCTTTTACTTGTATCAGTCATTTCACTGTATCCATGCTGAAGCAACACCTTGTTTCTGAGGTACAGCAGAAAGGTCTACCACAAAGAGTCTCCTGTTATTGGCATTGCTGTTTTAATTAATATTTTCAACCAATCTCTGTTTTTGTTTGCTATTGTTCAACTGGAAATGTTTATGCTTGAGGCTCAGTCTGTTTAATTTTTGCATTGTTTTATGTGTGTGCGTGAGAGAGAGAGAGAGAGAGAGAGATAGAGAGAGAGAGAGAGGTGGAGACGGATAAATAGACTGACAGTGTGTGTGTGTGTGAACGTGTGCGTGTCTACGTGTGTGTATGTGTGTGTGTGTGTGTGTTCACGTTTAAAAAGAACTAGAGTGGCGGATGATACGTTATTAAGATTACTGTTGCTACCGCTCCGGCAAGCAAACCTTTTTGCTACTTCTATGGCAGCCATTTTGCAATGTGAGTAAACATTACAAATGGCCGATGGCGAAAATATTTAGTTTTAAACAAATCGATTTTTCAACGAGCCATCTTTTCTATCCCAGGGTAAACGGTGGTGGTTGATCAAGTATTTATTTGCCTTTTGTTGGTAAAACTTGTTTTTTCCTTTTTCGCAAATAATCGTGAAAGAAATCAAACGTCCAACACACACAAATACTTGGTCCGAATAATTATTCTTTCAAATTTTGGAACAAAACCCGCAATCTTACGGTAAGTGGTTAGTCACATCGACACCAATGCTTCACATGGTACTTCATTTTATTGACACTGAAAAGACGAATGATATATTCGACTTCGGTGAAACGAAATGCCACTAGGCATTTTACCACATGCTAAAGGTTCTGCCAACATGCCGGCCTTAACAATAATGATAATAATAATAATAATAATAATAATAATAATAATAATAATAATAATAATAATAATAATAATAATAATAATAATAAGAGCACTCTATATATAGCTTGGCAGCTAAATCTACAGATTTTTTCGTTCTCTCTGTTTATTTTCTCTTATTTCTGTCTGTTGAAGAGCGTCGGCTCGAAACATAAAATATTTTCTCACTTTCCCGAGCGTCAAACTAATACACCTGCTTGTTGTTCATACACCTATCTTCGTCTTTTGTTTGTCTGCAAATTTCAACTATATATATAAATATAAACGACAGGCCTCTTTCAGTTTCCGTCTACCAGATCTACTGAGGGTTTTGGTCAACCTGAGGCTATAGTAGTATAGTAGAAGACACTTATCCAAGGACCGAACCTGAAACCATATGGTCGGGAAGCAAGCTTCTTACCACACAACCATGCTGCGCCTACGCACATATATGTATGTATGTATGTATGTATGTGTGTATGTATGTATGTATGTATGTGTGTATGTATGTATGTATGTATGTATGTTTACGATGGGGAAATAAACAAGAATTATGATAAATATGAGGTATTGACTCATTGCTGACTCGAGAATGACGGAATATTGGGGAGAAAAATCGATAGATAAATATATAAATGTCACATCAGATGTAAGATCGTAATAACAAGTTGACATATATTGGCGTGGTGGTGGGGGGGGGCAATGGTGGTGGCGGTGGTAGATCGCATAGTGGTGGTGAAGGTGTTGGCGTTAATAGCAGCTTACTTCAGATATGATGAGGTGGTGGTGATGGTGACGTAAGGGGCGGGGGCGAAGATTGTGGTGGTAATGGAGCTAGTGGTGGTGGTAGTGATGGTGGTGGTGGTGGTGGTGGTGGATGGAAGTGCTGCAGCTAATGATCATGACAATGACGATGATGATGATGATGATGACGATGACCATAACGATGACGATGATGCTGATGATAATGACATTATACCTGTTGTTGTTTTCGTTTTTCCTGTTGTTGATGTTGGTGGTGGTGGTGGTAGTGATGGTGGTGATGGTGGTGATGGTGATGGTATGGTGGTGGTGGTAGTGATGGTGGTGGTCATAATAACAGGTAGCGTGACATACGTTGACAGCAGTTACGATGATGGTGGTGGTGGTGGTGGTGGTGGTGGTGGTGGTGGTGGTGGTGGCGGCGGTGGCGGTGGCGGCGGCGGTGGTGGTGGTGGTGGTCGTGGTGGTGATGGTGGTAGAGGTGGTGATGGTGGAGATGGTGCTGGTGGTGGTGTTGGTGATGATGATGATGATGATGATGATTATGATGATGATGATGACGGTGGTGGTGGTGGTGGTGGTGGTGACGGTTATAACTATGGTCGTGATGATGGAAGTGGTGAGAATGGCGGCGGGGAGGATGTGGTGCTTATGTTCTTTTTTGTGGAAATTGTGTGAAGTGCTGATGATGGTGATGGTGATGGTGATGATGGCTGTAAAAATGTTGATGATGGTTCTTGTAGTAGTAGTAGTAGTAGTAGTAGTAGCAGTGGTGGTGGTGTTGGTGGTGGTGGTGGTGGTGGTGGTAGTTGTAGTAGCTGTAGCTGTTGTAGTGGTGGGGAATAGAGTGTAAATTATGACCAGGATTAGATTCATAAACGAGAAGCTAATTATGGTGGTCTTAGTAATAGGGGACTTTGATGTTTCATCTGAGGCCGACGCTGACGACGACGACGATGATGATGACGATGATGATAGTGATGGAGACGATGACGATCAAAAACATGATGACTAGGAGGAGGAGGAGGAGGAGATGATGATGATGATGATGATGATGATGATGATGATGATGGTGGTGGTGGTGATGGTGATGGTGATGGTGGTGGTGATGGTGAGGAGGAGGAGGAGGAGGGGGAGGAGGGGGAAAAGAAGTGGTGGAGGAAGAGGACGGTGACGATGATGACGATGATGATGATGACGACGATGATGATGACGATGATGATGACGATGATGACAATGACGACGATGACGATGATGATGATGATGATGGTGATGATGATAACGACGATGATGATGACTAGAAGGAGGAGGAGGAGGAGGAGGAGGAGGAGGAGGAGGAAGACGAAGAAGAAGAAGAAGAAGAAGAAGAAGAAGAAGAAGAAGAAGAAGAAGAAGAAGAAGAACTGGAAGGAGAGTTGTAAGAAGAACTCGCGGAGGAGGGACACAAGAGGGGGACGATCAGCAAAAGTAATTCTCCACAGAAATCTTTCTACGTTGTCGTCAGTTTTCTCTGTACTCAAGACGATCGGGCTTCATTTATATATTTATATATTGTCTTATATATACACCCTGTTGTATAGCGAGCTGAAGTGATGTATATTTCTCTCTGTAGCATAATACATGTCGATGTATAGTCGGAGCGGTGTATGATACCAGGAGGCAGAGTAGCGGATGTATATTCGGTATGAGAGGCGTGTACTTGTATTAACAAATATGGAGAAGAACATGATGAGGTGTAGAATGATAATGTGTTAGATATTGCTGTATAGTGACGCGTAGGGTGGTGTACGGTTGTGAGATGGATGTATGTGTGGTAGTGCACAACACAATGAGATGGGGAGGTTGTAGTGTATGGTGGTGTGTAGTAAGATGAACAGGAAGCGAGTGGCGTGTCTGTGAGATCGGGCAGCGAACGTTGTGCTGAAAATTCAATTACAGACTTAGATATTAGCATATACGGTTATGTATCATGTCTGTGAATGAATTAAAGGAAGGCATCTTGGAAGCATTTCTTCCATTTCTCTCTCTCTCTCTCTCTCTCTTTCTCTCTCTCTTTCGCTCTCCCCATCTCTTTCTTTCTCTTTTTCTCTCTCTCCTTATATGTGTGTGTTTGTGCAGCACCGTTAATTCAGATACGATTTTTTTCTCAGCATTTTTCTTTCTTTCTATCTGTTTTCTCTCTTTCATTTCTTTCTGTAGAAGAGCATAGACTCGAAACATTAAAGACTTCTTCCATTTCTCCTGAGCATTAAATAAATATACCCTGTTTGATGTTCTTTCACCTGTCTTTGTTTTTTGTATATTTTTTATATTTTAATCATGTGTATGTCTGTGTTTGTGTGTGTGTGTACGAGGGGTGGGGGCTGAAAAGTTCCTGGTGTTAAGGGTATCACGAAAGGCCTGGGTGGAGGCCCAACCTTCGGAGTTCTTTCACAAGGCTTAGAAAAACTGAAGTGTGAGAATCTGAGAGGGGAAATGTCTTGAATAAAACCATAATTCCCTGATCCTCCTGTATTTTTTAACCCAAAGCAGAGAACTTTTCATCACCCTCTCGTATATATATATATATATATATATATATATATATATATATATATATATATATGCATACATACATATGTGTGTGTGTGTGTGTGTGTGTGTGTGTGTGTGTGTGTGTGTGTGTGTGTGTGTGTCTGCGTATACGATATTTTATTGTGACGTAACATCGTACATTCAGTTATGTAAGGCGTGCAATATCTATACGATTATGCAATACATTACTATACAGTTACCTCCCAAATCAGTGGGTAACTTACGCAGGTGAATATTTGACAAGTTGAACTCTCAAATTTAACAACATACGAACATTCACACCAGAAATACTAACAGTTCAATAGGGAAGTGAGTATAATCGACCAATCAGAAATCGCACATACATTAAACTGGACGTATCTTTAGATAGATCCTTTTCGACTAATCAATATATATATATATTAAAATACGAGGGGACGGCGAAAAGTTCCTGGCTTTGGGTAAAAGAAAATACAGGAGGGTCAGTTAATTACTACGTTTTAGTCAACATTTTCCTTTGAAAGTCTCACACGCTTATTGCAGGGTTCTGGAACCAGGCCTTTCGCGATAGCTTTAAAGCCAAGAACTTTCAGCATCAATCTCCAAGTATGAATCGACCGAAGGATATG
>NC_142950.1:27769988-27774988 GCF_046866305.1 Octopus bimaculoides | reverse complement strand
ACCAGTCAATCAAACGCAAAAGTCGACCCGACGAATTATCAACCTGTGGTTTACGACATTTTTTAGTCTCGACAATCTTATGAGTATTAAAGTGCCAACCCGATGCCGACAGCCAGACACAGAGGAGAATTACGTTACTGAAGAATTAGTTTCAGCTTTACTGTAATGTCGTGTTGTGGTTTAGAGAAAATTGTTTTTTGCTTCATTTTGCTATAGTTTGCTGCCATCTGTAAAGTAGGCAATTATTGATAATCTGTTGTTAATTCTTGTTCCAGCCGAAATGTCTTGCATACAATTATCGTTGAGACTGTTTTAATCAGTTTTCCCATACATACAGACATACATACATAGAGACATGCACACACGTGTATATACATACATTCAGACGTATATACATGCATATATATACATGCATACATGAATACAGGCAGGCATAAATACACAAATACACACACACAGACACACATACATGCATATTTGCATGCATACATACATTTAAACGTATACAGACACATCTACAAAGACATATACATTCATTCAAGCATACATACATTCATGCATACATACATGGATACATATATGCATATATATGCCTATATATGTGTGTATATATATATATATACATATATATATATATATATATATATATATATATATATATATATATATATATATATATATATATATATATATATATATATATATATATATATATATATATATATACGGATTAAGTCGATTATAACGACCCCAGTGCTTAACTGGTACTTATTTAATCGATCCTGAGAGGATGAAAGGCAAAGTCGACCTCAGCGGAATTTGAACTCAGAACGAAATACCACTAAGCATTTCGACCAGCGTGCTAACGTTTCTGACAGCTCGTAAACATTGAACAAGAAAACTTAATTGATTTCGATTTGCCCACATATATTTTGTTATTTGCATAAACACCGTACAGATATCCCTCCAACAGGACCCTGTAATGAAATGATATTTTTTCTGAAAAAAAACAAAACAAAGACGACTTAGAAAAGGCACTAAAGTATTAAAGTGACCTTAAATAGATATTCCCCTAGCACATTGCGAAAGAATGCAAATAATCATAGACGCAAAAGGAATTTTACGCTGTGGTCTGTCTTCCATAAAATTACATCCTCGTCTTTAATAAATATTCACAATTCTCATAAAACAATTCAAACACAAGCACACATTATTTCACGAGAAACCCTCCCCCACTCACGCACACACACACACATACTATTATCTCGACAAATAATAACGGATAGTGTTTACATCTTTGAAATATAACTACAACAGCGAATAAAACTGCAACTTTAATAGTAAATTATAATGCCTTAATAACCAAAGAACTTTTCACACATTAACTAACTAACCATGAAATTGAGAAAACCTTGTAACGTCATGTAATTAATTATGTAACGTAATGTGAATATGTTAATGTTTAGCTATTAATGTGTAATGTGTATGCGTGCGTGTTTGTGCGTGTAAGTAATTTAGTGTGCGTGTATGTATGTATATATATATATATATATATATATATATATATATATATATATATATATATATATATATATATATATATATATATATATATATATATGTATATATATATACGCACACACATACACACACGCTCAATCACGCGGACACGGACACACTCACATATACACACACATAACTGAAGTTAGGAGAGTAAAAGAATTTTATTGGGAAGCTTAAGCCCCTCCTGAATGAACAATAATGTGAAGAGAAAGAATATTAATGTTGATTTAAATTTAATTTTACGCAAAACTATAGTAATATTGACACCATTATTCATATGAATTTGCACGTAATTCCATTTTGAAATATCTAAGACAGAACCCACGGTTCGTAGAATTGGATGTCTGTGATTGGTCAAAATGCATTTTTTTTTTTTTTCGTGAATAAACACGGTGAATGTCAACTGGGTTACTGTGTTCATTACACCCTTACGAGTGTGTGTGTGTGTGTGTGTGTGTGTGTGTGTGTGTGTGTGTGTGTGTGTGTGTGTGTGTGTGTGTGTGTGTGTGTGTGTGTGCTTGTGTGTGCGTGTGTGAAGGTGGGTGGCTTCGTGGTTAAGGATAATCGGCTCACGATCGTAAAGGTTGTGAGTTCAACTCCCGGCGACTCGTTTTCTCCTTGAGCAAGACACTTTATTTCACGCTGTTCCAGTCTACTCAGCTGGTAAAATTGAGTAGTACCTGTATTTCAAAGGGCCAGCTTTGTCAGACTCTATGTCACGCTGAATCTCCCTGGGAATTACGTTAAGGGTGCACGTGTCTGTGGAGTGCTCAGCCACATGCTCCTTAATTTCCAGAGCAGGTTGTTCTGTTGATCGGATTAACTGGAACCCGCGTCGTAACCGACGAAGTGCCAGTTTTATACACGTATATATATATATATATATATATATATATATATATATATATATCCATACATACACATAAGATAGTGGATAGCTAGTACTTTGGGGCTGTGGCGAATATCTCTTGTTGGAGTAACTGAAAGAAACCTCGACATTCCGTATTCTTTTCTACTCTAGGTAGAAGGCCCGAAATTTTGAAGGAGGGGGCCAGTCGATTAGATCGACTCCAGTACGTATCTGGTACTTAATTCATCGACTCCGAAAGGATGAAAGGCAAAGTCGACCTCGGCGGAATTTGAATTCAGAACGTAAAGACAGACGAAATACCGTTAAGTATTTCACCGGACGTGCTATCGATTCTGCCAGCTCGCTGCCAGCTCGCTGCCCTCTCGACATACCATATTAAGTAGAATAGGATTGTATTGCTCCACAGCCTTACAAATATTTTCAGCAGGAAAATTTTTTGTTTTCAGTGCTGGAGTACCTCATTAGGCTGGGAATTAAATGCATCTGTCTTGTGGACAATGAACTTCGCATTTAGTCACATGGTGTTGGATGCAAAATTAATCAAAACTGAAAGCGTATCAAAGCGAGCGATCGCGTATGCAACAAAGCAACAAAAACAGAAACGTTTATTGAGGATGTGAATAACCTCGTAAATTACTCTGTATGAAAATAAATCTGTTTTGCTTTATCGGAGTAATTTTGGATAAATAAGAAGCATGTGCACATATCGAATTAGCAAAGCCGCTAGAGCGTAGAACTTTGCGATGTCTGTTCCGGATCTGTGCGATCAAAGTTCAATGCAGAAACGTCAACGTTAATCTTTCCTCCTTTAAATGTGCATAAAATGAAGTCTCACCCCAAGGCGGTTATTTACTTAAGCCCTTCGATGTCTATAGGGTATTGGTCATCGAACACTTTTTTCTACTCTTTTTGCTTTTACTTGTTTCAGACCTCGGTACTTATTCTATCGATCTCTTTTGTCGAACTGCAAAGTTACGTGGATGTAGACACACCAACACCGGTTGTAAAGTGGCGGTAGGAGACAAACACAGACACAAAGACACAGACAAAAAGACAAACACGCACACACACACACACATTTATATAAGACAGGCTTCCTTCACTTTCCCTTTGCCTACCAAATCCACTCACAATGCTTTGGTCGGACCAGGCTATAGTCGAAGACGCTTACCCAAGGTTCCACGCAGTGGGACTGAACCCGGGACCAAGTAGCTATGGAGCAAACTTCTTACTACACAGCCGCACCTGCGCCTATACTGTTCATTTCTGCATCACTTCTTTCCAGTTAGGTCCCTTCATTTTCAGCTCTACCATGATTCTTTGAGGCAAGGCCTCCCTCTCTCAGGTCCTGTTAGTTTTGGATTGCCATCGATGTTTCTGTAACATTGCTTTTTTTTTCTAGGCAGGCCCAAACTTCCGAGTTCTTTTACAGCGCTTAGAAAAACTGATGGACCGCTGCAATAAGTGTATGAACTTGAGAAGAAAATATGTTGAATAAAATAATTAAGCAATCCTCTTGTATTTTCTTTCACCCAAAGCCAGGAACTTTTCTGTGTATAATATGTAAACACGAGGGGGTACTGAAAAGTTCCTGGCATTAAGGATATGGCGAAATGTCTGGCTGGAGCCCCAAACTTCCGAGTTCTTTTACAGGGCTTAGAAAAACTGAAGGACCGTTGCAATATGTGTGTGAATCTGAGAGGGGAATACGTTGAATAAAATAATTAAGTAATACTCCTGTATTTTCTTTTACCCAAAGCCAGGAACTTTTCAGCACCCCTCACGTGTTTGTGCTGTGAAGTAGACATAGTGTGTCACCTTGTTTAACACCATTATTGGGTTCTTGAATGCATCAAGTGAGATTTATGCTGTTGCGTGCATTCAGACGCGGACTTCCATTTGAGAATAACTCACTCTTTTTTTCCTACCAGTTCCGAAAGCCTTGAAAAAAACAATAAAGGATGATAGGTATTACTCTTCTCCATCCTTCTCACTAAGGGGTAACAAAAAAAAAAAGCAAAGGGGTTGATTACAAGAATCTCCCTGCGTAAATCTCCACATAACCTTTAATATAAAGTCTGCTTTGAGCATCCACAAAGTTCTTCATTATCAATTATATATATTGATATATTGATGTATCGATATGTTGGTATGTTGACGTATTTACATAAAACATGTGTTCCTGTGTGATGTTTCTGAGATTTTCTCCTGCTAACAATAGCAACGTGACAACAACGTTGGCTTCAAGCCAGTTTCAACGGCTAGAATCGTCTATTTTTTCAACAGAGAGAATTGGCCTGGCTTAATGCCAACTGCTATCTGAAAATTTGTCTTTAATATTTGTGTCTTCTTTTTCTCGTTGCTGTTGACGAACTTTTCTGTCTTTTGCTCGTTGTTGTTGTTGCTGCTGCTGTTGTTGTTGTTGTTGTTGTTGTTGTTGTTTATGTCATTGCTACTGTTATTTCTGTTTTTTTTTTGTTTTTTGTTTTTTTTTCTGTTTATACTTTCTTTTCAGGCAGTTGATGAGATTAAGTTTTTTTGTTTTTTGTTTGCTAATTCAATTAAA
>NC_142950.1:27764988-27767488 GCF_046866305.1 Octopus bimaculoides | reverse complement strand
AATACAAAAAAATGTAATCCGAAGAATATTACCAAAGTAAACGTAACAATGGAAAATTTACCGACACCGACGGAAATTCAAATATAATGGAAGGGAAGATTGAAGAAAATATATTCAGCTTAATAAAAAGAAACCACAATGGATACGAAGGAAAGGGAGATAAAGCATGGCAGCACGAGTATCGCCCTTTATAAGCTGGCAAGCAACCGACCAACACTAAAAACCGAAAGCAATGGGAAAGCCCTCGGGATTGACAAGGTTTCAGATTGTAGCTGAAACACTAAACCAGCATCCATAGGGCACCAGAATCAATATTTGATTGGCGAGGGAGGAAACGATATACATTCCCCCAAGCAAATACACCGGAGACTATACACACACACACACACACACACACACACACACACACGTAACTTACTTGTCAACAACATAAAACCTTTACTATTCTAACAACAGGCTGGTTATTCAAGTAAAAAACAATTGCACATTACTCGAGGAACAGAAAGGATTCCACTAAGCATTGCTGTAAAAGAGCAAAATCTAGGAGAGTCGATCTAATATATTGTGTTTAGCCCTAGGACTCATAAGGCCAGTTATCCGGACTCCTTGATGTATGAGTGACCGAGACCATAACAATCTCAATAAACAGGATGCTTATCAGTTGCAGGGTCCAAGGAGACACATGTCGGAAGTAAAAAGATTTGAATAACACCTGCGTTTAACTCCATTTATTTATTTATCTATGATATACCAATACATTTCACCTAAACCTGGAATTTCTACCTCTATAAGTAGGCTGTTACATCCTTGGTACTTGTGTGACTTTTTGCTACCCTGGTAACTATTTACTTATTTTTTTCCATGTTATCTGTAAAGATTGAAAAAACACACATACATTTATATATATATATATATATATATATATATATATATATATATATATATATATATATATATATATATATATATATATATATATATATATATAGTGTAGTATATTGCCACTTAAGTGTGGCTGACCCCTAGGGGTGGATGTTACTGTTGCTTTTAGCCCCAGGAGGACATCTCCTCCAGCTGGCTTATCGACACACGACTGTGTCCTGTTTGCCAAGGGAAGTTATAATACTTCATTTAGAGAATTAACATTGCTTATATATATATATATATATATATCACCGTTCGACAACGAGTGTTGCTTTGTTTACGTTACCGTAACGTAGCGGTTCGGCAAAAGAAATCGAGAGAATGAGTATTGCGGGGGTGGTGGATTTAGGGGTGTCCCAGCATGGCCGCGGTTCAAACACTGAAACAAGTGAAATATAATAGCAACTACTAAAAATTATTCAGAAATTCAACCAACGCATAAAAATGAGTAGGAGATTAGACAAATGTACAGAAGCTGCTATAAAGAAGAGAGAAATGATGTAAAAAGCGACAACATTAAATTAGATAAAAACACCAAAAATCAGAAAATTAGACTAAAACTACCCATAAAAATACTTAGCGGTAGATAAAGCTGATAAGACATAACACATAAATGAAGAAGAACTTGTAGTGCAGACGATTTATATTAAAAATTGAAATCAATGCTTGGAGTAATATAATAGATATAAACACATTACCCACTTAAGTTATAAAGCTACAGCCTCGTCATATTAAGGTGGAAGCACAATGGATTGAAAAGCTGATAAAGAAAATCTAGGAAATACTAGCAACATTCCGAAACCATCGCCGCCACTACATACCTGATAGAGGTATAATATATTTACGTAAAAGCTGGCTTGTTAATTCAAATATTTATGTATTCCGGTCTCCTCTTTATAATTATGGCGTGTCTTGCCCTCTATCCAGTCTATTCCTGTCTGGCGAATCGGCTACACGCCGAGGAAATTTCAGAATAATGGGTCACAGGTTCAGCTTAAATTAAATATTTTGCTACACGGTGTTGAGTACTTTAGTATCGTTTGCCAAAACTATAATCTCTCTCTCTCTCACACACACACACACACACACACACACACACCACTCTTTCTCTTACACCTCTCTCTATCATCTCCCCACTTTCTCTTTGTCCCACACACACATAAACACACACACACACACACACACTTTCTACCCATAAGGTGTAGCTGCCTGGTCAGAAGCTTACTTCGCAACCACATAGTCCCGGATTCAGTCCCACTACGGGGCACCTAGGGCAAGTGTCTCCTGCTATAGCCCTTGAGCCGATCAAAGCCTTGTGATTGTCCCCAGATTTCTACGATAGGCCGAACTCTCGTTCGACGCAGCAGCTGCGAGCTGGAAGAGGCCCCGCGATAGGCTCCGTACCATACGGCTGGACGTGATTAAGGGGTATCTCCAAAGGCACGACTTCATCTTGGCAGATCCACAGGGTTTATCTTATGTTTTATTTGTTCGTTTTCCTTATCTTGAAGGGCTTTTTCCAATGACTGGGAAATTATATGGTGCTTCATAATATTTCCATAAAGTCCATCTATTG
>NC_142950.1:27747488-27749988 GCF_046866305.1 Octopus bimaculoides | reverse complement strand
GTTTTGTACGAACATAGGAATGTATATTGATAATAGAAATCATATTAAGGATTTTAAGCATTGAAATGCAGGAAAATGGGAACAATATTTTCTAAATCTAAATATCTTATTTGAAATTTTATCCTGAGCTACAACATTTTGAGTAAAACAGTTCTATATTTAAGAGATGAGGAATTATTTACATTATTTACATTATTTACATTTGACGGATATTTGTCCTCATCTTGTTTGTTGTCAACACAACGTCTCGGCTGATATACCCTCCAGGCTTCGTCAGGTGTCTTGGGGAAATTTCGAACCTGGGTTCTCATTCCTAACGATGTTACTATTATTATATTATTATTATTATTATTATTACTATTATTAATCAGGTCGCTGCCGTGAATCGAACTCGGAACCTTGGGGTTAGTAGCCCGCGCTCTTAACCACTACGCCATCGTTAGGAATGAGAACCCAGGTTCGAAATTTCCCCAAGACACCTGACGAAGGCGGGAGGGTATATCAGCCGAAACGTTGTGTCGACAACAAACAAGATGAGGACAAATATCCGACAAATGTAAATAATGTAAATAATTTTGAGTAAAGTTTTCTTGTTCTGCCTTTACGTTCTGAGTTCAAATTCCGCCGAGGTCAACTATGCCTTCCATTCTTTCGGGGTCGATAAATCAAGCACCAGTTGCGTACTGGAGTCGATCTAATCGACTGGCTCCCTCCCCCAAAATTTCAGGCCTTGTGCCTAGAGTAGACAAGAATAACTTGTCCTGTACTTTTCCAGAATTATAACCTTAAGAATATTATTTCTCTTGCTCGCATTTTTCCATGTAACATATATATATATATATATATAATTATTACAAATTAAAAGGGTAAAGGATTATCAATTTATTAATTAATAAATCAATTAACAATTAATAATTTTTACCAAGCCCATCGGTATGAAAGCACCATTATTGGTGGAGAACTTATTTAAAAGCTCATATATATTTATAAACATAATTAAGGGATCAGCAAATATTTGCTTCACCATATACCGAAGTTCAGAAATAGCAGCTAAAAAAGCTGAGAATCCCACAGATAGCATCACTTGTAACTCACAAAGGCAAAAACAAGAAGAAAAAAACAATGAAGAAAAAAACAACGGTGAAGCAAATATTTGCTGATCCCTTAATTATGTTTATAAATATATATATATATATATATGTATATATATATATATATATATATATATATATACACACACACGTTTGTACGTAAGCGTGTATTTATATATATATGTCAATATGCATACACACACACACACACACACATCACCAATCCCAAATTAAAGAAGTATTTAGAACAAACTCGAGTAATTTCTTGTTTCAATATTTTCCGTTTGTTTAACAATTTACAAATAGTTAGAATCGGTGATAATTATTTTCCTTAATTAAACTTCTCTAATGAAAACCGACCTTTAAATAGCATGAATGTTCTACTGAATAATTACAGACATGGATTGAGCTTTGACCTTGTGAGGTTCATAGCCGTAAAGCAATTACTGAACATCTCGTCTTATATTGCTGGTACTGATATTACGGAGGTGGAGCAGACGATTACTGAATATCTCGTCTTATATTGCTGGTACTGATATTACGGAGGTGGAGCAGACGTTTACTGAATATCTCGTCTTATATTGCTAGTACTGATATTACGGAGGTGGAGCAGACGATTAGATCGCCCCCAGTACGCAACTGGTACTTAATTTATCGACCCTGAAAGGATGAAAGCCAAAGTCGACCTCGGCGGAATTTAAACTCAGAACGTTGCGACAGACGAAATAACCGCTAAGCATTCCGCCCGGCCTGCTAACGATTCTACCAGATGTGTAATGTGCCGGACAAAATTGCTTCCTGCAATTTAGCTGTGCCGTGTTATTATTAGTGATAATACTATGCACGCCAACCGTATAGGGTCAACAGATACATTTCTAGTTTGTGACAGGGTTGATATTATCGTCCTTGTCACTCCATTAACAATTGAATATTCTATTATTGGTTCAAATCATTGCGTTGCATCTGTTTCTCTCCGTCACAAATTCTGTCCTCCGAATTGAGTAAAAGCAGAGCACCATAGCTTCGAATCTTTGGAAAGTTTCTGAACTGCTACATATGTTTTATACAGACAATCCATTACACCCTTTGAACTAGCTCATACACATTGACACACCAACACAGTCTCTGAAATATTTGACAAACATTGACACACATTCTCGTTTGAGAAAAACCTAATCAAATCTTCTGCTGGATTTTTCATTTTGTTTAAGAGCCTTTCATTTTGTTTAAGAGCCTTTTAGATCTGATGTAGTGATTTTCTTTTGCTATTTCTGACAAACTGACCTTTCCTCAACATATAAAACATTATCTGATGTCTTCATGGACAACATTTCTGACTGTTCCTTTTCACACATGGAGATCTTTTGCAATTGGCCTCATGGACTTTCTGGGATTGTAACCAATGGTCT
>NC_142950.1:27727488-27734988 GCF_046866305.1 Octopus bimaculoides | reverse complement strand
TATATAATTCAAAAATAGACGGAACGGAGTTAGACGTTAACTTATAAACGAACATTGTCAAAAGAGATACAGCTTGTGTTTATAAAGGATGTTATTTTCAATGTTTTATTTATGCAACAAGAAGTCTGATATGGTTTCTTATGAGTAGATCCTTTGATGTATAAGAGTAGCTAAGATCACCGATGTATATAAATTATAAGATCTTTTGTTACTAATGTATAAGATACTGTATTTCTTATATTTCAAATCGTATATGAAACGAGGGTTAGTTATATGTATTAGGGTTGCTAAATGTTTGGATATGATTATTAAAGCGTAACTTAAAAGATCGAGATGAAACAGATGTTAGAACGGCACAGTACATTAGTATCTATCGTACTGGCTAGGGAGTTTAATTCAAGTGGACATGTACTAGTGTTTATGCAACCGCGATCAATATAAGGGCGAACGTTGTGATTAAGTTCAGATAAAGATAATTAACTGAATCTTTTGAGCGAAATCGATGCTTCCATCCATAACTTCGCTGAGTTTCACACGAGGGGTTATCTGAGAATGAATACTGAAAAATAAGATGACTGTCTAACTCTCAGTGTCTAGTAAAGGTCAGGTAATGTGTTCTAATATATTCTGCTGGTGTTGGTGTTCATGCTGGTGGAAAAAGTTCAAATCTTATTGATATTTATTGTATTATGGCTTAACTTCTCAACGGTCAACACAAGACCATTATCGATGAAACACTGCAATTGAACATCAAGTGGCCTGTTTCTAAATGGAAATTTTTTTTTCCTGTATTTGCAATGGCTCAGAATTACAGCTGTTCTATTGAGTGACGTGGTTCTCGCATTAGGATGATGTATTTTTCCGATAAACACAACACACCGTTTATGCGACATTGTTATACACGATGGAAGTATACATATATCTGCATATGTGTGTGTGTGTATAAATACATATACATATATATACGTATAAATAATGAAGGGTAAAATCATAAATGATTTTTACCAAGTAGTCAGCGCATAGTGTGTTTTTTTCGGATTATTTATGGTGGCAATATTGTCTTTTGACGTCTATTTTTCAGTGCGTGGTGAGGCGCAAACCAAGCCCTTGTTATAATTACATATATATGTATATGTGTATATGCATACACATATATGTTTGTATGTATGTATGTATGTATGTATGTATGTATGTATGTATGTATGTATCTGTATGCGTGTGTGTCTGTACACGTATATATATATATATATATATATATATATATATATATATATATATATATATATATATATATATATATATATATATATACATACATATATATATATATATATATATATATATATATATATATATATATATATATATATATATATATATATATATATATATATATACATGTTGCATGTAGATAGATAAATAGATAGATAGAGAGAGAGAGAGATAAATAGATAGATAGATAGATAGATAGATAGATAGACAGACAGACACATACATACATACATACATACATACATACATACATACATACATACATACATACACGCATGCATATTTAGACACATAACTATACACAATATCAGTATGGATAGAAAGATATACAAGTACATATTTACACATATTTACACATATATCTGTATATGTTTGCATCTACACATTCTTCGTTTCATACACATAAGAGCACATATACAAATACACTCAAACACACACACACACACACACACACACACACACTCACACACATACACACTTCGTCGTCGTTGTTGTTGGTTTTTGTTTGTTGCGAACAGGCTGAGGGTTTCCCACGCAAAAGAAACACAGTCCATGACAGATCCTTGATGTATTTGTATTTCCATGTGCACCAGTGTTGTTGCTGCTGGTGTTGCGAAGCGATTGCAATTCGACGCAACGCGACGTTATCTATAATGGATCCAACGTATTACGACGCTCCATTGTAAGGCAGCAAGCTTGCAAAGTCGTTAGCGCGTCAAACAAAAATGCTTAGCGGCAGCACATTTTCCAGCTCTTTACGATCTGCGTAGAAATCCCGCCGCGGTCAACTTTCGTGGTCGATAAAATAAAGTACCAATCAAGTAACCGACTCGTCTCCTTTCTTCAAAATCTTAGGCCTTCTATTAAAATAACGAAGAATTATGATACACCATTATTGCTTTTTCTTTTGACCAAATGCGGAACTTCTCAATGTTCTATGACTGGGCATTGTGTTGCTTTCTTTACTATCAGGTTGAGTAAAAAGTAAGCAACGTTTTGAACTATGAAGAATTAGTACCGGATTTTTGCAGAGTTTTGAATTTTTTTAAAACATATTTTGCATAGGCGCAGGAGTGGCTGTGTGGTAAGTAGCTTGCTTACCAACCACATGGTTCTGGGTTCAGTCCCACTGCGTGGCACCTTGGGCAAGTGTCTTCTACTATAGCCTCGGGCCGACCAAAGCCTTGTGAGTGGATTTGGTAGACGGAAACTGAAAGAAGCCCGTCGTATATATGTATATACATGTATGTGTTTGTGTGTCTGTGTTTGTCCCCCCAACATCGCTTGACAACCGATGGTGGTGTGTTTACGTCACGGTAACTTAGCGGTTCGGCAAAAAAGACCGATAAAATAAGTACTAGGCTTCCAAAAAATAAGTCCTGGGGTCGATTTGCTCGACAAAAAGGCGGTGCTCCAGCATGGCTGCAGTCAAATGACTGAAACAAGTTAAAGAGTAAAAGAGTAAAATTGTCTGATAATATAGACATAGACTTGCCCAAATGCATCAATAAATTAACATTGATATTTATTTTCAACGTTGTTACAATCATCTGAAATGGATCTGTCAGATCACTGATCATTTCCTCACCAAACGTTTTGCTGATATCGCGAGCAGTTTCCGCTGCTTTACGTCTTTCTTAGTTTTTAAGTTTTGCTTATGTCGTTAGAGCTGTGACTGTGAGTGTGCTTGCTGGGAATGTTTTGCGGTGTAGTAGATATATCTGGATGTTTAGAAATGGTTGTACTTACAGAGGTGTGAAGTGTGAAAATTGACGCTTGCTGCAATAGCAGAAACGTACTCTTCAAATATCTTGCTGGGTTTCTTATGTAGATTATTTTCTCTCGTGTAGGCAGCTGTTAAAGAGCGATGGTTGGTTGCATTTGATGTTCTTTGATGTGGCTGACACGAAAGGAGATTTGTTGTTGCTGAGTGTAACGGTTTTGTGTTGTTGATATCTTTGGTTCTCTTGGCAAAAAAGAGCGGAGCCGGATTTTGTGTCGTGATTGTTGTTGTTGTTGTTGTTGTTGTAGTTGTTGTTGTTGTTGTTGTTGTTGTTGTTGTTGTTGTTGTTTGTTGTTTGTTGTTTAGCTCCGAATTTGGTCTCATTGACACTCCAAAAACCAAGACCATTGCTTCTCTCTCCAGACCTAGAAAGTTGTTATAATCAACTACGATGAAATAGACGTTTAGTCAACGGTATTCGAGAACGATCCATTTCAATATTTCTGGGACTATATGATCAAATGTGTCCTCTCATTTTTTAAGACAGTAGGATGTAATTTGAGAGATTTAGTTGCTATTTCTAGCATATCAACAGACAGTATAGCACAGGTAAGGCACAGATCATTAATAGGCGCGCCGCAATCCTAAAATGTTCATGGTAACTTTACATAGTGAGCCATACGGGCCGCAGTTTGCTTCGTTAGGTGTCGGTTTTGATTTTAGCGAATTACAATCGTTGTTGCTGTTGTTGTTTAACCCTTGGCAAGGTCTTTTCTAGTAGACCAATGATAAACCCATTACGACCGTGACCACTTCGTCGATTTCTACTTAGAACTCCAGTCTCCGATATATACGACCGCAAGTCCGCTGCCCTAACCACTGGGCCATTGCGCCTCGGCTAGGTAGGTAGGTAGGTAGGAAGGTAGGTAGGTAAGTAGGTAGGTAGGTAGGTAGGTAGGTAGGTAGGTAGGTAGGTATATATATATATATATATATATAACGTGAGAGAGTTAGGGGTTGGGGGTTATATATATATATATATATATATATATATATATATATATATATATATATATATTATATATATATATAAACGTATGTATATGCATATGTGTGTTAATATATGAATGTATGTATGCATGTATGTATGTAGTGAGAATTTGCAAAAAAAAACAAGACGAAGACGGGTATGTAACCAACAAATAAATGTATTAGTTCATGTATGTACGCATGCATGTATATAGTTATATATGTATGTATGTATGTATGTATGTATGTGTGTGCGTATGTATGTATGTATGTATGTATGTATGTATGTATGTATGTGTGTGCGTATGTATGTATGTATGTATGTATTAGTGTTATGAGGGTGTGATAGAACGTGGGCACGTCAACACATAGCACTCCAGAAACGGATAGGTGCGATAACATTGAGTTCACAGTGAGGTAAACAACAACGGAGGTTTCAAGTGCAGTCGATACATATATGTGTGTGTGTGTATATATATATATATATATATATATATATATATATATATATATATATATATATATACCGGAGTAAGCACATGAAATGTGCAACAAGGTGGAAAAAAGAGTACTCAAATACCAGAGGTAGACTAATATGCTTTATTTAAAAGCAGCAGAAATATAACAAAAAAACCGTTACTCTGAGTTTCACGTGAAACTCAGAGTAACGGTTTTTTTGTTATATTTCTGCTGCTTTTAAATAAAGTATATATATATATATATATATATATATATACACACACATATTTATACATATATATATATATACACACACATATTTATACATATATATATATATACACACACACGTACATACATATCTATATGTATGTATATATTATGCCTGCACAGCTGTGAATTTTTGCATGTTTTCCAACTATATGGAGAAAGAAGAAAGCGTGTGTGTGCGTGTGCGTGTGTGTGTGTGTGTGCGTGTGTGTATTTTGTGTGGGCGGTAGTTGTTGTAACTGTGATGGTGATGGTGATGGTGGTTATGTCGATGAGGGTTTGTTGACCGCATCACCGGTGGTCACAGGAATGGTCTTTAGACGATGACGATGATGATGATGATGATGATGATGGTGGTGGTGGTGGTGGTGGTGGTGGTGATGATTATGATGATGATGATGATGGTGGTGGTGGTGGTGGTGGTGGTGGTGATGATGATGATTATGATGACGACGACGACAACGATGACGACGATGATGATGGGCTTGTAGCGGAGGTTGTAAGAGAATAGCGAAACTGAGGGGATTACTAGTAGTAGTAATAGTAGTAGTAGTAGTAGAAGTAGTAGTAGCGATGTTGGTAGTAGTAGTAGTAGTAGTAGTAGTAGTAGTAGTAGTAGTAGTAGTAGCGATGTTGGTAGTAGTAGTAGTAGTAGTAGTAGTAGTAGTAGTAGTAACAGTAGTAGTAGCAGTAGTAGCAGTATTACTGGTGGTATTATTAGTAGCTGTAGTGGTGGTGGTGGTAGTAGTAGTAGTAGTAGTAGTAGTAGTAGTAGTAGTAGTAGTAGCAGCAGCAGTAGTGATGTTGGTTGTGGTGGTGGTGGTAGTAGTAGTAGAAGTAATAGTAGTAGTAGTAGTAGTAGTAGTAGTAGTAGTAGTAGTAGTAGTAGTAGTAGCAGTAGTAGTATTGGCTGCTGTAAGATGCCGACGCCTAAACCCACGCCGTCCCCTCCTCCACCGCACTCCCCCGCCCCCCCCCCCATCCGTCAATGCCAGTGTCGATGGAGAGTTGGAAGTAGCGGAGACTTATTTATTTATTATTCCTTGCAATGCAGCGATGACAATATCCATGGCGACCGTTGGTAAGGCAACAGGCAGTTGCGATGATGACAATGATGCAGGGTATGACGAGTGGAGGATGAGGTGACAGAGGTGTGGAAGCGACAAGACAACGAGATTCCGGGAGGTACGCTGCGTCGTTAGATGAGGCGGCGTCGTGTGAGGTGTGTGGTGGTGACTGGCAGAGGTGGGTTATGTTTTCGTGGTGATGATGATGACGATGATGATGATGATGATGATGATGATGATGATGATGATGATGACGATGACGATGACGATGATGATGATGATGATGAGGATGATGATGATGATGGTGATGATGGTGATGATGATGGTGATGATGGTGATGATGATGATGATGGTGATGATGATGATGATGGTGATGATGATGATGATGAGGATGATGATGATGAGGAGGAGGAGGAGGAGGAGGGGGGAGGAGGAGGATTCGATGGGGTGGGGTGGTGTTGCATCCGCTGCCGCTGCTGGTGTTGCTGCTAGCGTTGGTGGTGGTGGTGGTGGTGGTGGTGGTGGTGGTGGCGGCGGCGGTGGCGGTGGTGGCGGCGGCGGTGGCGGCGGTGGTAGTGGCGGTGGTGGTGGTGGTGATGGTAGCGATTATGGTGCTACTGCTGCTGGTACTGGCACTAGGGTATGCTGAATGTGAAGCTGGTGGTGTTGATTACGATAGCGGTAGTGGTGGTGGTGGTAGTGATGGTGGTGGTGGTGGTGGTGGTGGTGGTGGTAGTGGTCGTCGTCGTCGTCGTCGTCGTCGTCGTCGTCGTACCCGTTCATTTATACAGGAGTCGCTTTACGGCCCTTTGAACGTATGGTCTAATTGTGAATCAAAAAAGTAAACCAGCGAAAATCCCTGTCCCCTTCCAGATCGAGGACTGTGAAACTTCATTCCAATATGCAATTGCTTATTTGGACAGGTACAGTTTGACACCTCGACATGTTTGTTCTCCACTATTCAGTATGATCTTGTATATCTCTGTATATACTCTTTTACTTGTTTCAGTCATTTGACTGTGGCCATGCTGGAGCACCACCTTTTAGTCAAGCAAATTGACCTCAGGACTTATTCTTTGTAGGCCTAGTACTTATTCTATCGGTCTCTTTGGCGGAACCGCTAGGTTAAGGGGACGTAAACACACCAACATCAGTTGTCAAGCGATGTTCGGGGGACAAACGCAGACACACAAACACACACACATATATACATACATATATATATATGTATGTACATACATATATATGACGGGCTTCTTTCAGTTTCCGTCTACCAAATCCACTCGCAAGGCTTTGGTCGGCCTGACGCTACAGTAGAAGACACTTGCCCAAGCTGCCAGGCAATGGGACTGAACCCGGAACCATGTGGTTCGTAAGCAAGCTACTTACCACACAGCCACTCCTACGCCTATGGGTTCCGAGGTTTTGCTGATCATGGTGGCCTCGGTTGAAGTGCATCGGTTTTGCTATATCTCTGTTCTATTCTAACGTCCAGCACCCGCCTATAACAATAGTTTTGAGCTTGAGCACAGGGCAACAATATCGTATGGAAGTGTATTGCTAAATGGCTCGACACCAATACACAGATGGTACTTATTCTCGGTATCACAAGCCCACATATTTCCCCTTTCAAATCACATCACTGATTCACACCACTATAGTCAACCATCACACAACACT